>NC_137112.1:42888331-43060831 GCF_949357685.1 Gobio gobio
GCTTTGACAACTTCCACAAAAACAAGTGAGTAACCTTATGTCTCAATATTCCTGTAGATGATTCTCATTGAGCATTTCTGATATTATGTTATATTATTGTATGTTATGCTATATTAATACCAGTACTGCTTTAATTAGTTTTATTTCCAAACTAAATGTACATTGTACCATTGTTGATATAATGTTTCAGTCTCAACAGTGACCCCTTCTACTACAGCTTTAACAACAGCCATAAAAACATGTGTGTGCTTTATTTTATTTATTTATTTGTTTGTTTGTTTGTTTTAACGAAACATATGCGTGACATACACCTTACATTTCAACATACACACCATCATAGATTTTACAATGTATTTAAAACACCTTTGCATATTAATTTCTGCCGTTTGCTGTTTATTTTAAATGAGTTGACTAAACCAGTGATAGGTGGATGTTTTTTTTACATTCTTATCACATTAAATGATTCTGCCCTATATTTGATTCTATATAAGGTACCACAACTAAATAGAGTTTTATTTCCAAACTAAATGAATCCTTTGACTTAGTTGAATTCTCTTTGCAGCTTCAACAGCGCCCTCTACTGGTGACACTTTGACAGCCAAAACAACTTGTGAGTGAAGTTTATATTTAAAATAAAACACTTGACAAGCACACCGAGGCATTTTGATCATTTCACTTTAAGTTGCTTCAATGTGAAATGTTTATTGCACAGCCAGTCGCAGGATTTAGCAGTCAAATATGATATTTTTTCAAGCACGCCAGGCTCCACCCTCTCCCAAGCACACACTCCATCACCGGAATACTGATCACACACACCTGCACGTCATCTCCTGCAATCACCACCAGCACTTAAAGGGATAGTTCACCCAAAAACGAAAATTAGCCCATGATTTACTCACCCTCAAGTCATCCTAGGTGATATGACATTCTTCTTTCAGACGAATAAAATCTGAGTTACTGTATATTAAAAATGTTCTGGCTAATCCAAGCATTATAATAGCAGTAGGCCTAATAGTTGCTCTGTTTTTGAAGTCCATAAAAAATGCATCTGTCCGTCAAATAACTGCTCCACACAGCTCTGGGGGGTTAATAAAGGCCTTCTGAAGCGAATCGATGCGTTTGTGTAAGAAAAATATCCATATTTAAAACTTGATCAAGTAAAGTTCCAGCCGATCGCCTTCCGTGGAAAAGTGTTGAAAGTGCCTTCTCGCAATACAAGATGCGTAAGTGAAGTCTGACGAGCGTAACTGGTAACGGAAGCCTTTGATCGGCAGAGGCACTTTCAACACTTTTTCCATAAATTGAATTCGGAAGGTGGTCGGCCGAAACTTTACTTCATAAAGTTTTAAATGGTTATCTTTGTTACACAAACGCATCGATTTGCTTCAGAAGGCCTTTATTAACCCCCCAGAGCCGTGTGGAGCAGTTATTTGACGGACAGAGGCATTTTTTATGGACTTCAAAAACAGAGCAACTATTACTGCCATTATAATGCTTGGAAGAGCCTGGACTTTTTTAATATAACTTTTTTAATATTCATCTGAAAGAAGAATGTCATATACACTCTAAAAACGTTTACTATGATTTACTCAATTTTTTTGGTGAAACATTTTTACACTGATAAAATTGAGTACATTTTAAAGCAGTGAAATCAATTAAATACACCATATGAGCTAAGCAAATGCAAGTAAAAAAATTAAGTAGATCTGTGTTACTACATTTGGTACATTTACAAATAAAATTGAGTAGAAAAAATTGGAGGAAAACCAATATTTAAGAGTAAAATTAACTGTTTTTATTTATGAGTAATATTAACTGTTATAGTATAACTTTAATTTCCTCTAAACCGTTGTAAAATACTCCACACAACCACACTTTGACAATGGCCTTTATTGTCGATGAGTAAAGCAATACAGCATATATTACAGTTTTGACATGTTTACAATATTTTACAACATATTTACAACATTTAAACTCATGTAACAAACATTTTAGAAGTAAAAATTAAACATTTAAAAGTAATTCAAGTGTAATCAACCTGTCTGTTATCCAATTTCCAGCGTATCAGCGCCGTTTCTCGAAACTGAGATGGACTCGCGCTCTGCGGGTGGACTTTGAACTTCAGACTGTCTCCAGTGTCTCCTTCATCCAAGTTCCCTCACCGCCATCTGCAAGACAAAGTACAGTATCACCCAGTATCCAGCTTTACCTCTGTTATCTGCTTTCCACTTCTCACCTGACCCGCTCACTTCTGGTTGCTCAATAAAGACACTGTTTATTAACCATCTGTTCTCCATGTCAAGCCTGTTAGTAACATACAATATATACAGTATAATTACAGCTGAAGTGTATAATTGACCATTGTCTTTGGCAACTGATTTTAGGCTAATAGTTTCATATCTGTCATATCTCATCTCACTCTGACACACTGTTGATTCTCTCAGCTGTTTTCACACCAGCCTCTGCTCGACCAGAAACCACCAGAGAGTCAGAAACATGTACGTGTATTTTTGCTTTGTTCATAAGAGAATATTAAATGTGTTAAATGTTAAATAAGAAGAATCATTGTCTTGACAGTGAGATCATCTAGAAACACTGATGCCTGTAATCATGATGCAGTTTTTTATTCTAATATGATTTCATGAGATGTTTTGTGTTGCAGCTGTTCCTCATACAGATCACATTCACTCTGAAGGTTCATTCCCTCACACCACATACAATCTGATTTTCTGAACACTTATAAATACTAAAAACATTGAAATTTCATCCTTTCATGATCATATGATGTGGAATGCTCATTTAAAATGAATTTAATAAAAACAATCTTCATATAATATATCTGATATAGATATAAAGATGGATTGAAGTCTTATTTTTGTCTTTTGACAGTCTCATGGCTTACAATCGTGCTGATTTTCACTGGTATTGGTTTATTTCTGTCTGGACTCATGGGATTCTTCTGTCTCTGCCACTTTGACAGTAAGTTTATGCATAACCTGAGCTCCATGATATAGAAACATATGATAATAAAGTGTGTATCTGTGCAGATTCTGATGGCATTCTCACAGAGGTGATCTACAGCTCCTGCCAGGTGGAAACAACATCTCTGTTAACTTCCTCTGAGTGCTCCTCAAAACACAGATGAACTATTTCATTGCTTCACTTGTTGCACCTCTAAAGAAAAAAAATGATTTGTACACATAGAATGATAGTTTAATGACAGTATGTAGCTATTGAATTCATACTGTCAGCGCTAGTTTATTAGGAAGTGGCGATTTTGCTTTAATGCAAAAATGTTATGCGATATTCCCAATTTGCACGTTAAATGCTCAAATTTGGATGAAAATATATCTATTGTGAATCCTATACAGACCTAATCTTTGACAAAAATGATTTTCTCAGCTTTTTGCTCAATGTTGCTTTTTTTTAACATCGCTAACATTCAAATGATAAAAATAATGCATGAAGCTAGAATAGGCTCTGTTCTTTCTTTTGATGTATTGCATGTTAAATAATAAAACAAAATATTCTGGGGGCCATGAGAGTTTTGTAAAAATGATCAAAACTGTGACCTAACCCTTTAAAGGAACACTCCTCTTTTTTGAAAATAGGCTCATTTTCCAGCTCCCCTAGAGTTAAACAGTTGAGTTTTACCATTTTTGAATCCCTTTAGCCGATCTCCGGGTCTGGCGGTAGCACTTTTAGCATAGCTTAGCACAGATCATTGAATCTGATTAGACCGTTAGCATCTCGTTCAAAAAATGACCAAAGAGTTTCGATATTTTTCCTATTTAAAACTTGGCTCTTCTTACATCGTAAAAATAGGCTAGCTTCCGTCAACATAACCAACGTGACAACGCTTGCACAGAGAGTGTACCGAGGTATTTTCAGGTGCTGTGTAATGTCATTGCACCGCTGCACCCACAAAGTTCCTTAATTATTACGCAGGAATGAGAGTATAGTTCCTAGCCATATCCGCAACTTTTCATTTTATTTTGGTCTTAGTACACGATATAACTACAGAAGTGTCAAGTTTTAAATAGGAAAAATTTTGAGTAATTTTTGAGCGAGATGCTAGCGGTCTAATCAGATTCAATGATCTATGCTAAGCTATGCTAAAAGTGCTACCGCCTATTTTCAAAAAAAGCTATTTCACAACTATGTCTCTATTTGTACAAATCGCTGCACATTCATGTAATTCTGTATTTTGCAAACACAAGCTAAGGGTAACTAAACCCTAAACCAACTTTTTTTAGTTAATGATCTGTAATACTGGGGCTTTATTAATGCTGTTCATTGATTCGAGTAAATGTTTTGACATTTGAGTATAAAGTGTTTTAATTCTATAAAATATGGTGTAAAACTGCCAAAGTGCTGCCCTCTTAAGGTTGAACGGTGGCTACTGCAGTTGAATTTTCCTATTGGACGTTGTGGTACATCGTGACGTAGGATGGTACCTCCAACGGCTCACTATCCGCGCCCCTGCCACGAGCTCACCACGCCCTCGAAATGTCTTCCCCAATCACATGATGAGAACGGCTTCACTCCAGTATGAACTGTCATGTTACATGAAGTAAAAATTATGAATGAAACTGACTTGACACTTGCTTTAACATTCTATTGAAGAAAATACGGTTAAATAATGCAGTTGTCAGTACACGTCAGGCTTTTCTTGCGATATTATTGCCGCCCGTCATGTGTACAGATAATTTTCATACATGAGACGCGCTTTCAAACCCTGACACGCAAGCGGTTGCCGCGGACGAGGATAGATTAGGTCGGTTCTCTTGCGCGGCTGCTTCACTAGCATCGTCGGCATCGGGAGTTAACGCAGTTTGAGCAGCGGCTCGCATTGATAAGGCTCCGGGTTTGTGTCTGTTACAGACAATCCACCCTCCTCCACTTCAGGTGAAGGTAGGAGAAATGACCGCTCTGTTGCAAAGCTGGCGTCACTCCAGTCATTCTCCATCTTTGCGACTCGCGAGTCAGACAATCCGTCACTGCGGGTCTCAGGTGCACGCCCTCCGCTCAGCCCCGCCCTCAGTTTGTCCCCTCTGTGTCCGCCGGGCTCTGCCCACTTTTCCAGCATTTTTTGAAAATTGTCAGTGGGTGGAGTTATGCTCTGAGCAGGGATTTAGTTACCCTTTAAAGGGCATTTGTTTGTGGATAATAAAACATGTCTGCAACATTTATGAAGTTCATGGATAATTGTGTGTGCATTTATTAATCATTTTGAGTCTAAAATCATCCCATTGTTTATAAGGTGTTTTTAGGGTGAATACAGGTAAAGACAGTTAAGCTTTATAATTTCTATATTTACATGTATATGCTTCCATTAATAAATATCAACACTGAGCTCATCATAAGCAAGTATGTGATAAAAAAAATATAGGTTATGTGCCTATGACATCACTTCCTGGGGGTGTGGCTTACCATATTCAACGACCTTGCAGTGAATCGGGATGTTAAGTAAAATGACAGCATTCTGAGGTGAATAATGTTAAGGTTATAAAAATAAAAATAACTCATGGATCGTTTGTAATTGTTATATATTTTGTTATGGGATGTAATGGTGAATCAAAAAAAAAATCACATTTAATATTAATCATCAAGTTTTTTTAATGCGATTTTGACACTGTCCCAGTTTGCCAATAGCGTATTGTTAAACTGGGACAGGGTACTACTGGCAAACTGGGACAGCCATTTAAATCATTCTAATGGGGAAATTTAGTTCCCTTTTTATATACCCCTCATAAATTTAGTTAGCTAGCTAGATATTTCAACAAAGACTGATTCAACTTTCATATTCTTTCACATTCAACATTTCATAAATTGCCTTAAAAAGACTGTCAAAAAAACAACAACAAAAAAACCAAGAAAGATGTAGGGTACAAGCTCGGATGGTCAGGACATTTGCAATATTTGTAAAGCCAAATTTGGTGATGAAAATGATCCCAAGAAGATGTTATTTCTGAGGACTGGTTTTATGAGACGTGTGGCAAAGAGAATGGCATCATTGAAGACGGGGAGGCATTCACTTGCACTGGCTGTATTGACGCGTAGACTAACCGTACAAAAAGCAAAAATCTAATTTAGCCTGTGTGAAATTAATTAGTCTATAAGAAGATATGTTCATGAAGGTTCCTATTTTTTGAATGTACATTTATATGAAATAAATAAAACCCAATGCAAAATATTGTGGGCAGGCGAGAGAGAGGGGGTGAAACTGTCCCTTAAAAAAAAGTGATGTTTATTATTGTTGTTTATATTGTTATAGTGTATTTAATTCATTAGGCCTACACTTGAATAATAATTTAATGTGTCTGACTTGAGTATCCCAGTTTGCCAATAAAGGTGTCCCAGTTTGACAGTAACGCCTGGAAAAATGTGGTTTGGGGTCAATGTGTGTTTAAGGAAGAGTTTCTTTCTTTTTTATTCTGTATAGTATAGTAGAGATCTTAAGCTATTTAAAATAGTATCAAATGAGGGGCAAAGACATTTGGATCATCATAAAAAATTATGCAGAAGGTAAATGATCAGAAAGTGTCCCACTTTACCAGTATTCACCCTACATTAATGTGTTATAATGAGTGTGTATTGCAGGGAATTAAACTGCATTTTCTAAATTCTGAGTGTCAGTTGAGAGTTTGAGAGTTCCCATGACGACTGTGGCGCATCCTCAGACAACACAACAGAGTTTTAATAAGACCCAACTCTAGTCTCTCTCGCGCTCATTTAATGCTAAAGGTGAGTAAAAATAATCAGATTTCAGAGGAAACGGCAAATGCTTTAACGTCTAACTATTGTATTTCAAGGGAGTGATCATTTTATGAATAATTTGAGTAGTTATGTCATAGAGAAGTCTGTTAGTGATTCATTTACCTGAGATCAGTCTGCTGTGTGAAAGTTTATTTATATATTTATTCAGAGTTAAAGTCCCACTGAAGTGCCTTGAAAGTTCAGTGTTATTCAATGTGTTGATGTCATTTCCTCTGAATCAGGAAGACAGGGATGGGCATATCGATCAGCTCCTCTCCTTTTTTAAAAACAGCCAATAGATGAAGTGTAAAAGCAGCTCAAGAGTTCACACAGTCCCAAACACTTTTCTGAACTATTGCTGTATGAGCCGTGGATGTCAAACGCAGCAGATTCCGTGAAATATGTGTGATTTAACGTTACATGACACTTACAGAAGAAATGTTCTCTCAGAATATACGGCTACTTTTGAAGGGCCGTCAGTGGAGGAATACTTCAAATCTTTGAGTGTTAGAGTAATCAAACTTGCTCTCTTGCTTCTCTTCATTGTTCTGTCAGTCATGGCGTCCTCCAGTAATCCTCCAGTGTCCTGTGACGTCTGTGATGAAAGAAAGCAGAAATCTGAACACAGGACTAACAACACTGTTCCTATAGAGGAGGAGATTCCAGAGGAGAAGGCAAGACTTACAGACTAAACACTTTAAACACACTTTAAGACATTAGCAGCAGATCCTTTAAATGGGTCATGAACTGCATTTTTATTATTTTATAATGTTCTCTGAGCTCCACTTATGACATTAATCAAGATTTGTACATAAAAAACATCCTAAGTTAGAAATAATGAGCTATTTTCTGTCCTGTTTTTGACCGTCTCTTTCAAACCCTCCATTTTGATGGGCATCACTTATTCAACACTTGAAGTACACGCCCACTGCTACGATTGGGTAACAGTTTCGCATATCAAAATAATTGTAAACGTCCCCGTCATTACATGTGTGAAATGGTTTTGAAAACTTTTGCCAACAATGTGAAATATTCATCCGATAATCCGACACATTAACCCTATAAATGCAGAAGAAAAGGATTATTCAAGAATGATTCAGTTTGACTGCGGCGCTACAGTATACTCAGTTCATATCAAACGATCTGTAAAAGACAAAGCCACAGTGACACGTGGTAAAAACACTGTTACTCACACGTGACGTGTTGCGTCATTACTGTCAGATACAATATAGCAATCACAGCGTCATCTTTTATTTTCAGTCTCTCTGAAAAGCCTGTGTTGAACTGTGTCTGGTTTAAAAACTAATATGCAGTTAAATTAAGTGAACAAACGAACAGTGTGTGTTACTGACACGATCTGGATCGTGATCACAACATTAAGAAAGCTTGCTTAGTTAGGGACACTAAATATTCAACCATATTACTGATCAGCTCATTTCAGTTATCATAAAGCCATAATTATAAGATAAAATGTTGAAATTATGATTTTAAATGTCCTCATTATTAGATAAAAAGTCAAAAATATGATTTTAAAAGTCATAATAGTGAGATAAAAAGTCGAAAAACACGACATGCTAAGTCATAATAATAAGATTAAATTTGAAAATTATGATTTTAAAAGTCCTCATTATTAGATAAAAAGTCAAAAATATGATTTTAAAAGTCATAATAGTGAGATTAAAAGTCGAAAATACGACATGCTAAGTCATAATTATAAGATACTATTTTGAAATTATGATTTTAAAAGTCCTCATTATTAGACAAAAAGTCAAAAATATGATTTTAAAAGTCATATTGAGATAAAAAGTCAAAAATATGACATGCTAAGTCATTGTGAGATGAACAGTTGAAACTAGGACTTTAAAAAAATCTGAATAAAAATATTGGATTTAAAGTCCAAATTATGATTTAAAAATCTAAATTATGATTAAAAGTCCTATGAGATCAAAAACTGAAATTAGATTTAAAAAGTCTAAATTATGACCAAAACACACACTAAGACATTTAAGAGATGAAATATGCTTATTTTTTAAAAATGCGCTTTTAATTTTTTGATTCACACTTATAATAATAATAATATTTACATTATTGTTTTCATTTTGTGCAATATATTTTTTTACATGCGTTTTTACATTTTGAAATCAGTTTTTACAACAGAAATGAATCAATCAAAAACTTACTTTAGCTTTTCATCTAAAACAAAATTAATTTCCTATCATCATGTAAAGCTGTTCTGAAGCATCTGTGTGTGAAGAGTGCTAGAGAAATAAAGACTTGACTTGACAAGGAAGGCGATGCAGAGACGGTTTTTCCACTACTTGGCTCTTCAAAACGTGTTGTAATCCTCAGATCGTCTCTGGTTTGTTGCTGGATAATCCTGTGTTTGAGTCTGTCTCGTATTCACGACTACATGCCATGCTTGAGGTAGTGGGCGGGGCTAAAGAAGCGATGATGTAGAAGTGGGCGTCAATCTTCTGCAGAGGCGTGTCTATCGTCGCTATTACGTCATAATGTGACAAGATTCAAAACGAGTCGTTTGAGCAGCTTGGTTTCAATAAAATATGGTTTTGGACTAACAAGGAACTTTTGTGTTCTGAAACTACAGGATATTTTTATAGAACAATGACCTCCACTCTTATATGTCAAAGGAAAATTTAAATCTGTATAAATTCAAGAACTGCCTGTTCAGTCACTGCCTAATATACAGCATCCATTGACAGGTGCCATTGTGGCGATAAAATCAATGTTATTCGCTTCTCCTCTCAGCGGTGTTAATGTTGTGCTGATCCGTGCACGTCATTCTCAAAACTGGACTAAAAGACATAAAACTGAAAAGTTCAAAATCAATATTCAAAAAAGACTTTGTCAGATGAACTGTTTTTCTCTGGTTCAGACACAGACAGACGTTCATCAGATGATCCAGGACAGAATGAAGAAGATTCAAGAGATCGAACAGTCAGTAGAGCTGAGAAAAGTGAGTGTGAAATACTGCAACTAATAATGTTGCACATAATAATATTTCAGTTTGCTTAATAAAGGAGTTAAAAAATGGGTTCACTTTACTTTGATGGTCCCTTTAACTCGTTCTGTTGACTATAAGTAACTCGTTGTCGTAAAAATTGTCATAGTCTATTATTACCGTCATTTTAATTTGAATGAAAATAAGCCATTTTATAGGCTCTGTTTTTGTTCACATTTTCATTTTTATTTTCAAACTTACAGGACACATAGATTAGATTATGCATTGATTTATTCATGAGGAGAAAGTTGAACAGAGACTGTGGGTCACTTTTCAGGTTTCATCATCAATGTTTGTCTAATAAATCACAATAAGGGTCCGTGTAACGCTTCACAGTTTTCAAACCATGCAATGCAAATAAGAAAAATCAAAATATTTTAGAACCCAATTTTCATTTTTTTTTAAGTACTTCATCAATAGACAATTATTCTAAAGTGTGACTTCAGAAACAATCATTTGAATAACTTAAATCTAACCGATTATTTTTCAGTTTTTTTGTCTTGTAATTTGCTCCGCTGGTGTAAATGCGTCACCCTGACCAAGGGTAGGTATATTAATAAAATAAAGTAATAACGATGTAAGTATTTAAATACAAACCACCTGGGCAATGTGTGAAATCAGTCCCAGGCCTCCTGGATTTCACTTTTCCCGCTGCTCCCGATGGCCAGTCCGAGACTGCCTTATGTTTAGCAGTTATTATATATTAATAATAAGAATAATGGCACTTTGGGTGAGAAAGGTTGTCCTCTGTGTTCAGTTTTTTAAACTCCTCACGTGCATGCAGTGTAAATAAAGCAGTTACACCAATGAAATGATAGCAGTCCACGGCCACACCCCCGTGATAATGGATCAGCCCACAGAGCAAATTACACAAAAAAAGATTGTTTCTAAAGTCATAATTTAGCAAAAGTAAAATTGAAAAACAGGGGAGAAAATGGCAAATATCCAATTATGATGTAACCTAAAAACAAGAAAACCGAACGTCTGGTTTCAATTTTTCATTTTTGCATTTGCATATGAATGTAGCTGGAAACAGATTTGTACAAAGATTTTTTTGGCTGTTCAGACTTGCTAAATCTGATCGAATTTCAATGGGATATGCAGGTTACACTCTAAAAAAAAAAGGTTCTATATGGCACCAAAAATGGTTCTTGGCTCGTAATCATAGGGGAACCTTTTTTAGTGCTATATAGCACCAATTTTGGTGCTTCAGTGGTTCTTCAGCTGTTCTTCAGAGGCTCTATATAGCACCTTAGTTAGCACCATTTTTGGTGCCATATAGAACCTTTTTTTTTTTAGAGTGTAGGGTTAGGGTAAAACCTAAATAAAAATCTGATTTGGACTGACAGTCTGAACGTTGCTTAATACTCTAATGAGAGTTCGTTGACGTGTAGGTGCATAGACACTTAAGCCCAAAGTATACTTCGGCTGTCCGGGTGACGTAATTTTCGTAATCAGGAGACTTTGCGAGCGTCCGCTCACCCCGTCCGTGCAAGGGGGTAATCCAGCACCCGGAAAGCGTACCTTCCATAGGGGCAGCCATTGCAAACCAAGCCATCACCTGCTGTTAGCATCCCATTGACTCCCATTCATTTTGGCGTCACTTTGACAGCGAATAACTTTACATCTGAGGCGTTTAAAGACTCCATTTGACCATTGTTTATTTCTAAAGAAACAACACATTGTATAAAAGGCTCCATTACCTTGTATCTTACACTATCACCCCGTAGAAGCCGTTTTTGTAAAAAAATAGGCTAACGATTGCGTCATAACCACGCGACTCTGTCGCATAGTAGAGAAATTACCGTATAGACCCAAGGAGAAGCTCGCAGGCAATCTTTTGCTGTCTATGAGGCAATCGGGGGGACGTGGAGGCATAAATTCCGATGAAGTCAAGGGAGAAGCATGGGGAGAAGCCCATAGAGAGCCAAAAGCAACGGGACAAAATATTTAAACAACGTGATTCAGATTTCACTTTGCACAACTACTAGAAGGGGATTTCATCTTTATTTTTTATTTCCTTTTAATTCCTATTATAACTGTTATACTATATATATTTTTATTTTTATTTTTTCACTTATGACTATTTTAACTTAATTTCTATGTAAAGCACTTGGAATTGCCACTGTGTATGAAATGTGCTATACAAATAAACTTGCCTTGCCTTGCCTTGCCTAGAAGACTTACAACTGTCAGACAGGTTGCTCACGTCACATCTACGTGGTAAAGCTCAGTCTGAGGCTGCGCAGTAGCTCAGCCATCAGGAAGTGAGTGCTTCTATGTGACTTCACTTTTCCCCGTCGAAGCCTATGGGGTCGCTATGTCCATTTCTTTTACTGTCTATGTGTCTGTGTGCAGCCCAATTTCTGAGACTGCGCGGACTGTCCGCGTACAATGTGTCAAACTCGGCCATCCACACTCACACAGGGTTGAGTAAACTTCTAAAGCTGAGCGGACACGACTGCGCGCGAGACGCGTCCGGACACGGAAACTGAAGTATACACGGGGCTTTATAGTCAACAGAATGCTGACCATTAAAATAAAGTGTTACCAATTTTTTTTTACATTAACATTTACGCATTTGGCAGATGCTTTTATCCAAAGCGACTTACATTGCATTCAAGATACAATTTTACATTTTGTCAGTTCTTTTTAAAATGACATTACATTTTATTGAACTATCCCCTTAAATAAATGTACAAATACATAAACGATTGTTTAATTGATCTCATTCTTCAGAGAAACACAGAGGAAGAGAAATCCTCCAGTGTTGAGCTCTTCGCTGATCTGATCCGCTCCTTTGAGAGATGTCAGTCTGAGCTGCTGAAGACGATGGAGGAACAGCAGAAAGCAGCAGAGAAACAGGCTGAAGGTCTCATTAAAGAGCTGCAGCAGGAAATCACTGAGCTGAAGAGGAGAAACACTGAGCAGCTCTCACACACTGACGATCAACTCCATGATACACAGGTCTGTAAACTTGTAACACACTTGTGTTTAGGAGGGAAAGGGGATAGCTCTCCTGACTCGAGTGCCAGCAGGAAACATCTCACAGAAGCGTTTCACAGTTTGTGCTTTATTCCAACCTCCAAGGTGAACTCATATAACTGGCTTCCACAAACGTCCTACAGTCAACAGCGTGACTTACTAAATTAAATCACTTAAATGAGCACCAGAAAATAAAATAAACCTGCATACACGCTGTACTCGTGGCGCACATGCGATGCAGACAGTTCAGGGAAACAACTCTACTTAACCTCTCACATGACTGCGTTGAAAAGCTACCAGGGCAGAGGAATCATACAGTAAAAGCATACATGTTAGCACAGCATACATTAGTTCAGTAACACTTAAAGGTTAGACCGCAACACAAAAGTGAAATGCTCAATCTTCCCTAGATGAGAACCATGAAAATGCACCAAGAACATTAATAAATGAACACTCAAGTAACACTGTAACTCCGTCTTTCCGTATGGTAGGGGTCAGTCTAATAATTCACCGTCCAGTCAGAAGTAATCCTAGGGACTCTTCTCTGTCTCAGACCTTGGTCTGAGGCAGTGGAGAGGGGTATAATAGCAATAGCAAACGGTCAAATCGGTATTCTTGCAACAATTTTACATCGCTAAGATGGTCCAAAGGGTTCTCCCTATCCCTAAAAACTCTTCTTGGCACATAATGATCTTCAGCTTGTTCCATAAATTCAGCCATGTCGTCTTATTTTTGTCCGCGTTACTCTTAAGGTTATGATTTCCAAACCTTAAGTTATACTTAGGGAAATGACCGTTAAGGGGTTTTATGCAACACTTAACACTTTTTAAGGGATTACTTAAGTGAAAAAACAGCATTTAAGGGGAATTTTAAGTGTTTGTGACGTTTCACTTAAAGAAAGTTTTTTTTTTCTGCAACACCCTTAGGTTTAAGGTAAACATAAGGGCGAACTTTAGGGAAAATTACACTTAAGGTGCTTTATGCAACCTGGCAAAGGTATCTAAGGATCATCTACTCCTGCAGAATTTGGTTGTGTTAACAAATCATGTGGCGTCTCCAACTCACGGCCATATAACTACTGTACATGGCCGGGGAGTGACCTGTGCTCCCATAGGGCGCAGTACGAAGAGCAAAACAGATTTGTGGAAGATACTTGTCCCACGAAGTGTGCTTATCCCCCATGTAGGCATGGATGGTAGTTTTCAATGTGCGGTTTACCCTCTCGGTGGTGTTAGTTTGTCTGTGGTACGCCGTTGTCAGCCGTTGTTCAGTGCCAAGGGCAGCAAACACATGCTCAAAAAGATAAAAGATGGAGTGCCACGATCGGATATGAGGTTGGTGAAAAGATTTCGCTAAGAAACTTACTTGCTGCCACTTGAGCTGTTGCTGACCGCACTGCACTCACCTCCACCCATTTTAAAAAGAAGTCAAGAAGATTAGATGTTCGTTGCCACTCTGAGTACATGGAGGCAGACCCACAAAATCCACTCCTGTGTATTCGCAGGGTTTTATTGGTTTGATCGGTACCATCAGGCCTGCTGGTTTTATTGGCTCGCTTCATCAACTGGCACACAGGACATTACATAAATCTTTTGCAAGAAGTGCATTTGTGAGGTCAGGCACTGATGTTGGACGAGAAGGCCTGGCTCGCAGACTCCGCTCTAATTCATCCCAAAGGTGTTCTATCAGGTTGAGGCCAGGACTCTGTGCAGGCCAGCCAAGTTCCTCCACACCAAACTCGCTCATCCATGTCTTTATGGACCGATGCTTTGTCCACTGGTGTGCAGTCATGTTGGAACAGGAAGGGGCCGTCCCCGAACTGTTCCCACAAAGTTGGGAGCATGAAATTGTCCAAAATGTCTTGGTGAAGCATTAAGAGTTCCTTTCACTGGAACTAAGGGGCCATGCCCAACCCCTGAAAAACAACCCCTTACCACAATCCCTTCTCCACCAAACTTTACAAATGGCACAATGCATTGTGAGCTGCTCTGCTGCTCTGTTGCGGAGCGCAAGGCACTGCAGCGGGTGGTGAAAACTGCCCAGCGCATCACAGGGACTCCACTGCCTGCCATCGAACACATCCAGAGGAAACGCTGCCTGCATCGAGCTTGCAGCATCCTCAAGGACTCCTCTCACCCAGCCCACAGACTGTTTTCTCTCCTGCCCTCCGGCAGGCGTTTCAGGATCCACCGGACCAGGACCAGCAGACTAAAGAACAGTTTTTTCCCCAGAGCTGTCTCTTTATTGAACTCAAACCCCCGTTGATCCCAGGGTATCCGCGGGGCATTAAAAAGCATTAAAAGTCATTAAATGGATTTTGCTAAAATTAAGGCCTTAAATGGCATTAAAAAGCATTGAATTTTATTCTTACAGGCATTAATTTTTTTTAGATAATCAGTTTATATTGAATATAGCCTTCATAAGAAAGCGCAATGTGATGAATATACTTATTAACCTGATCTAGCTTCCGAAACCCCCGCTACTGCCGCACGAGCGCAAGATCTTGCTTTCCTGCCACTGCGCAGGCGCACCTCTCTCTGCGTCTGCTGTTCAGTGATTGGCTGAGAGGAGCAGCGCATTCAGTTGAGGCTGTGCGCTCTGCCAGAGAACAAAAAAAACTAGAGCTGCGTCCGAAATCGAATAGTTCTCTACTATATAGTGCGAAAAACAGTACGCCAACAGAGTAGTACGTCCGAATTCATAGTATTCGAAAAACAGTCGGCGAAAAGTACCCGGATGACCTACTACTTCCGGTGAGATTCTGAAGTGTGCATACGATGGACACTTTACTATTCCATGAGGCCACGGAAGACGATTTATGAATGGAGGTGAAGGGACGCAACTGACGCTGGTAGGTCACATGATCATGACAACATGGCGGATATAGTACGTCCGGATTACATTCATACTACATTCATTCATACTATATAGAACATACTTTTTTAACGGTCGCGAAGTTCGTTCAAATTCAAATGTAGTACCTAACGTTACTCACCTAGATTTCGGACGCAGCCTAGTGGTGTGGGTTACGTGACAGCATCATGAGCACAGACAGTGCGCCAGAATCACATTCTCTTTCGCTCTTTAACAAACAATTGCACACAGAATTATGCCTAAATGTACGTTTTGTCAAGTATCCTCATAAGAACAGTTTTAAATGAGTTAAATAACGTCTTAAATTAACTTTGAACAAATATTTAAAATATACTGTCTTTATTTTTTCTACATTCATTTGGTGATTTACTGTGGAATTATTACATTATACAATATATTAAACATGTTTTAGACAGAAAAATGTGTGAATAATCTAGTTAATTTTTTTAATCGTTTGACTGAAAGTTTACATTAAAATATATTATGCATACCTACTATCTATCTACCTTTTGTATTTATTGCTTTGCATATTGTATGTTAAGGGATGACGGACTGATAAGCAGACATGCTATTTATGACTCGATGTAACTTTTGATAACTTTGCGGTAAAAGTGGCTATTGATTTGGCCCTATCAGTGTGGCTCTCCTGAAAAAAATAGCTGTTGAGGCTTGTGCATCATCTCGAGGAGAAATGGACACATGAGTGACGCACACACATAAAGAAACTCAGTTAAACATACTGCGGTAAAAATTCAAAATGTGGAGTTTTTATAACTTGATACAGTTAAGCGAAATCACACGACCAAGAATGCTGTTTTCCTAAGCAGGCTAGCATCTCAATTAAAAACGTGATTTCATACAACAGTCCAGTTAACAAATAGTTAATATTAAGTCCCTTACATTTTAGAAGGAACATTGTTTGAAATTATTTTCACTGCTAAAATAGAACAAAAACAGTCAAAGATCACAGCAGAACCATAGCGTATCAACCCTGAATCCCAATGTGCATACTATCCGCCCTGTATAGTATTGAATATTACTAATGTCTTTAGGATGGATAGAATGCACATTGAGACGCAGGCTCAGCCTTGATTTCGTTACTGAATGATTCAGTGTTTTGACGAATCGGTTGAGTCAAAGATTCAATGACTCATTCATAAACACCTGCCTCATTCTTGAATGAATCAGCCATTGGAATGAATCGTTTGAATGAATGACTCACTTAAGACAGTTACTTGACACCATCTACTGGTGGTTTACTTTTAATTTCTTAACATTTCTTACAATCCCATAAAATTATTTAATGCAGTTGTAATTTTTTTTATTGTAAATTTGTAAATGATTTAGTTTGATTGATAACAGACACAAATCTATCACACATATGCAGATTCAAGTATGTCAAAGCTCCAATATTCTGAAAGGATATTGCTTTAGAAATTTGACACCACAAAAAATCCTTCTTTTTTTTCTGGACAAGCAACTGTTTTACTCGTACAAGTGAATGACAAGGCTCTAGCCCTGTATGTAGTATTAATGGGCCGCGTTTCAGTCACCATTTTATATTGTCTGACAGCAAAAACAGAAAAATATATAGATGAAACAATTTTATTGGGAATTTGGCTGTATTAAAATATATAATGGGAGCATAAATGGTAGCAGCAGAGAAGCAAACAAATCTAAAGGGCTGACACTTGGCAGAATGTGAATGCAAATATTCTAATTGCCGTATGACGTCATCTATCGACATTTAGCGACATATATATGGCATTAAAATTTAAAAAAATTGGCATTAAAAATGCATTAAAAAGCATTAAATTAGATTTGATGAAACCTGCAGAAACCCTGGATCCACTTCCCTCATAAACTGATAACTCTCCTACCTCACATCTTCCTTCACTTTGTTATTTGCACTACCGACTGTTTATCACAGTAACAACTGTTTACATATGCATCTTGCACTGCCATATCTTAACTGGATTATGCTCATTTGCACTGCCGACTGTATTTATAGTACCAATGTTTACATTTGCATTTTGCACTGTACTTCTAACTGTAATATGCAACCACTTTCCACTGCACTTTACACTTTTTTTTTTTCCGGATAGCTCTGTCCATAATTTATTGCACTACCCTAATCCACTGCTATTCCTCATATTAGCCTAGCATATTATTGTATACCTCTATCTGTAAAATTCTGTTTATAGTAATAGCCATCTGTATATTGTATTCATAGTACATATTCACCTGTAAATTCTGTTTATAGTAATAGCCATCTGTATATTTATTCACTGTACATATTCACCTGTAAATTCAGTTCTGTTTATAGTAATAACGTCTCTCTATTTATACATATTTATACATATTCAGTACATATCCATGTCCTGCACTTACGCATCCATTGTATATCCTGCACTTGCTGCTATTGCACTTCTGGTTAGACCTAAACTGCATTTCGTTGCCTTGTACTTGTACTTGTGTAATGACAATAAAGTTGAATCTAATCTAATCTAATCTAATCTAATGCAGTCAGGCAAGTCTCATTCTCCTGGTAACCGGCAAACCCAGACTTGTCCTTAGGATTGCCAGACAGAGAAGTGTGATTGGTCACTCCAGAGAACACATCTACACTGCTCTAAACTCCAGTGGCGGCGTGCTTTACCCCACTGCATCAAACGCTTTGCATTGCACTTGATGTAAGGCTTGGATGAAGCTGCTCGGCCATGGAAACCCAATCCAGCTCTCCACCCCTGTGGCTCAGTCTGGCTCCGCCGAAGCCTACGGTGTCACACAGATCCATCAAACCTCCAGCTATCCCCATCGGTGCAGTTACCATCGCTCGTCCCCATGGTGGCGTTGAACTCCACTACATCATGGTTCCTCCCTCCGACAATGATGCCATGGGGCACCACCAGGGCATCTTCTTCTGTTTGGGACATCTCCTTGGCTTCTCCCACAATCTTCACCACCCTGGCCTCTTTTGTCACCTCTCCTGGATTCACGTCCTCCACCAAAGCCTCCTCCTGTCATCGAGCTGTCGACACGAGGTTGCGCTTTTCCAGGAGGGTGTTTTTCAAGAAACTTGTTTGAGTTCCTGCTTGTTTGAGTTCCTCATCTGTTCCTATGATTACAGATTTCAGTCTGTTCCGGTGTGTGTAATTAATCATCCTTGTTTGCCATTTGTATTTAAGCTGGTCTGTTTTAGTTGTGTGCATCCGGTCTCGTCTATGTAAGTTGCGATTGCCTGCTGCCTTCTGTTATATTACCTTTTGAAGTATTACTAAAAACTGTGCCTACACTCCATCTTCATCATCGTGTGATGTTCCTGCAACATGAGTTACAGAAGTGCTCTGCTCTTAAAGGGGCCACATTTTATTCCACTCGTTACAAACTTCCTTCTCATTAGTCAACATGAACAATATTACAGGAAAAACACTGTTCCCAAACCTGATGAACTGACTGACCATTTATTTTTCCAACAGTCTTTCCAACAGAAATTGAGAAAGAGAGAACAAAACCATAACAATATATTTTTTTGGAAATAACAAAAACTATTTAAGGTACTGTGTAAAACGATAAAAATATAAGAATGTGATATTTAACAGCCCTCTCTCTCTCTCTCTCTCTCTCTCTCTCTCTCTCTCTCTCTCTCTCTCTCTCTCTCTCTCTCTCTCTCTCTCTCTCTATAGATGAGTTCATCTCTGTACAGTCATCCACACACCAAGAACTGGACTAAGATCAGGATTGACTCTGATGTGAATGTGAACGCTCTGATTATAGCTCTGACTGAACTGAAGCAAACTCTAGATGATACTGTAAATGAAAAGCTCAGTCAAAATGGTATGTGAATGTTAAAAACAATGTATAGTCGTTCTTTATTTGAAAAAATATTTTTTTCAAAGAATACTCTGGGTTAAATCCAGTTTCAGCATCGGTGGGATGCTGGTGATCACTGCAGAAAATGTCAGTCTCAGAGAGCAAAGGATCACTGTTAGTGACAGATCTAGACAAACTTCTAGTTTGTTTACTTCAGAAAAACAAGGAAAAACAACAGCCGGAGTGCTTGACAAGGCTGAATAAATAACAAAGATATCAGCGCACTTAGTATGCACTTACAATATCCATAACATACACTCACCTAAAGGATTATTAGGAACACCTGTTCAATTTCTCATTAATGCAATTATCTAATCAACCAATCACATGGCAGTTGATTCAATGCATCCTGGTCAAGACAATCTCCTGAACTCCAAACTGAATGTCAGAATGGGAAAGAAAGGTGATTTAAGCAATTTTGAGCGTGGCATGGTTGTTGGTGCCAGACGGGCCGGTCTGAGTATTTCACAATCTGCTCAGTTACTGGGATTTTCACGCACAACCATTTCTAGGGTTTACAAAGAATGGTGTGAAAAGGGAAAAACATCCAGTATGCGGCAGTCCTGTGGGCGAAAATGCCTTGTTGATGCTAGAGGTCAGAGGAGAATGGGCCGACTGATTCAAGCTGATAGAAGAGCAACTTTGACTGAAATAACCACTCGTTACAACCGAGGTATGCAGCAAAGCATTTGTGAAGCCACAACACGCACAACCTTGAGGCGGATGGGCTACAACAGCAGAAGACCCCACCGGGTACCACTCATCTCCACTACAAATAGGAAAAAGAGGCTACAATTTGCACGAGCTCACCAAAATTGGACAGTTGAAGACTGGAAAAATGTTGCCTGGTCTGATGAGTCTCGATTTCTGTTGAGACATTCAGATGGTAGAGTCAGAATTTGGCGTAAACAGAATGAGAACATGGATCCATCATGCCTTGTTACCACTGTGCAGGCTGGTGGTGGTGTAATGGTGTGGGGGATGTTTTCTTGGCACACTTTAGGCCCCTTAGTGCCTAATGCGTTTAAATGCCACAGCCTAACTGAGCATTGTTTCTGACCATGTCCATCTCTTTATGACCACCATGTACCCATCCTCTGATGGCTACTTCCAGCAGGATAATGCACCATGTCACAAAGCTCGAATCATTACAAATTGGTTTCTTGAACATGACAATGAGTTCACTGTACTAAAATGGCCCCCACAGTCACCAGATCTCAACCCAATAGAGCATCTTTGGGATGTGGTGGAACGGGAGCTTCGTGCCCTGGATGTGCATCCCACAAATCTCCATCAACTGCAAGATGCTATCCTATCAATATGGGCCAACATTTCTAAAGAATGCTTTCAGCACCTTGTTGAATCAATGCCACGTAGAATTAAGGCAGTTCTGAAGGCGAAAGGGGGTCAAACACAGTATTAGTATGTGTTCCTAATAATCCTTTAGGTGAGTGTCTTCAACTTTCATGTTAGCCATGACTGGTATAAAATAGACTCACTAAACCCAGTGAAGTCCTATCCAAACTTTAACTCATGCCATAACCAGCTAAAACACTATTACTTTAACTTACTTTAGACATGTAAGCAACATGATGTAACTATCCTAGTACAAACACTAACACATCGCCTGAACTCACTACATGCCACTGATGCTGCCAATAGAGAGAAGCTCACTGTTAACCTGAAATGATTCCTATAAATAATTCATCATTATATTCTCATCTGTGTTCACAGAGTTGAAGTTTGTGCAGAAGTTTGCAGGTACAGTGTGATTGACACCATTTTCTTCAATACACTTGATAATCTGTATTATATACTGTACATCTGAAAATGTTTGTTCTGAAGTTGATTGATAATGTCTGATCTCTCTCAGTGGATGTGACTCTGGATCCTGATACAGCGAATCCACATCTCATCCTGTCTGATGATGGAAAACAAGTCAGTCAGGGAGACATTAGGCGGAACGTCCCAGAAAACCCAAAGAGATTTGACGAGACCTGTTGTGTTCTGGCAAAGCAGGGATTCAGTTCAGGGGGGTTTTACTATGAGGTGCAGGTGAAGGGAAAGACTGATTGGAGTTTAGGAGTGGCCAGAGAATCCATTTACAGGAAGGGGGTTATCTGTCTGAGTCCTGATAATGGATTCTGGACTGTGATTCTGAGGGATGAGAATGAATATGAAGCTTGTGATGATCCATCTGTCTCTTTATCTCTGAGAGTGAAACCTGAGAAGATGGGTGTGTTTGTGGATTATGAGGAGGGTCTGGTCTCTTTTTATGACGTGGAGTCCAGATCTCATATCTACTCTTTCACTGGTCAGACTTTCACTGACAAACTCTATCCATTTTTCAGCCCAGACTTTAATGGTGAAGGTGAAAACCCACTGATCATCTCACCTGTCAGTTAAAATGAAAAATAAAAACTTGAAATCTGAAATAATGAACTATGGATGTGCTGTTTTTGTAATATGCAAGTAAAAACCAAAAAGAATTAGCATCAACCACAAGTGAGTAGATTTGACTAAATTAATATGTGATACAAGTGAAAAAACTAACTGTATATTCAGGCCTTTAAAAACATCAGTTACTGACAAAACATCAAATATAATGAAATATTTGTTGAAATAGAGTTATATGTACATGTAAATTCTATACAATTTTACATGATTTAATATTATAGGTTGAATTCCTATATAATATGCTACATTTCCAAACTTTCCAAAGTGTTTCTATAATTTTTTTTTGTATGGAAATTTCTGAAGCCTTTCTCTCTCTCATCTCCAGCTGTTAATATTGAATGTCTTGTAAAATGTTGTGTTTTTTGGTTTATATTGTAAAAACTGCAGCAGCATCTGAATAAAGATAAGTGTTCAATTATATTTTGGACTGACATTTCTTGTAAATTCAATAGCTTGCTAATTTTTAAGCAAATAAACATTGGCTAACGATCTGCTCACATAGACATTACAAGAGACAGGATATGAATAAAACATGCGGGATCTTTATTGTTGACTTGAATCGGTTTCATATGCCAGTACTGAATTATCATTTAGTGTAGATGACTCTTCAATCTAGTGCATATTCTTCAAGAGAAGCGATAGCATTAGGAGGCTTCACAATGACAGTGTTTTTGACTTTGGTTTGAGCTCAATATCAGTGAATCCGTGCACCTGAGTGAGCTGACGGCCGTCCATCGATGCCAGGAGCTTCTGAGAGCCGGAGACGGTGGGAACAAATTTCTCCATCAGTGTAACCGTCGCAAGCTTCTCCACATCACTGACAGACAGAAAGACAATATCAACTCTCTGGAAGCTGTTCACTCTTTAGATATCATATTTAATGCAGTACAATCTTAGCCTGGATGCCAGCCGAACTTAGCCCCGCCCACAACATTTGAGCTCAGGCAGTTCGGTCTGGACTTGATCCGTAGAGAAGTATTATGCTCAAACAGAAACTGTTCGGACCATTCAAATTGTCAGGGTGGGCTTTAGACGATGATGGAAAGATGATAAACAGTAACGTAATCATCCACGTCATCAAAGGCGCTTGGGTTGAATTTCTTGTTCTAATCCTAAACGGAGAACTTGTTCGTATAGGCATTCACCTTTACTATTTCTCTCAGAAATGATGATCGTGTTGGAAAGTACTCTGTGTTTCCTTCAATTCTTAAGGATACTTAAGAATTCTTAAGAATTAAATTCTTAAAAATAACATTGGCAAAGATCGTTTACACTCATCTTTTTCTTCTAACGTTACTTATTCCAGTGTGCGTGCAGACAGGGTTGCCAAGTTTTTACAACGAAACCCGCCCAATTGCTACTCAAAACTAGCCAAAAACAAGCCCAATAGCTTTCCGGGGGAGTTCTCCAGACAAAATGGCATTTGGGGGGTAAAATATGTGTTATTTTGGCAGTGCTGCCTGCTAAAATTTGCATTCCTGGGTCGCTTCAACCCGCGGACATGGAAAACAACCCGCGGACATGGCAACACAGTGCAGTTGAGTTCTGTTGACATTTGACAACTAACGTTATGCGTCGCTCCGTTGCTCTGATTGGTTGTAGTAGGTCTATCCAATTGAGGTCTTTCCTGGTTCGGTTGAAACACGCCCCATAATCACAGTCCAAGGGAACAGTATCAGACTCATATTCTGACTAAAATTGAGTATGACGACATCAGGCTAGTACAATCTATGTTTCTAAACCAACCTAAAGTGCATGAACACGTCACAGCTGAAATGAAAAACACTGTTAAACACTTAAAGTCTTACGCATATGGATGTTCCTGACGCTCTGCATTGCCAATCCCTCTATACGGAACAAAACGTTCCTCAACACTTGTGACAGCGGGTTCAGGAACGGGATCTTGACTGTCAACTCTTTCCCCACCACAGAGTCCTCTAGAGGCTGATACAGCACAAACACAATCAATGATGGAGAGTTTCTTTATGAATACGATGCCTTTAGATGTTTCACCAGGTTGAGCATCAACACTAAACGCAATGGATTCTCACACGTGGCGTAACTGAATGCATTCTATGCTCTGACCTGAACCCCACTGAACTTTTTTGGGATGAATCTGAATCAGGCGTCATCATCAAGGGATTTTTAAGTAATGCAACTACTAACTCAGACATTCTGGGCCACAATTAGTAGTCAGACTCACTCACTCTTTTGCAGAGGTGGGTAGTAACGAATTACATTTACTTCGTTACATTTACTTGAGTAAATATTTTGGGTAACTTGTACTTTTAGAGTAGATTTAAAGATGGGTACTTTTACTCTTACTCAAGTAATTTTTTTTCGTGAAAAAACTGTACTTTTACTTAGTTACATTCGGTACGTTCCTCCGTTACTGTCAAATGGTAATAATTATATTATATATATATTAAAATAAGTTCATATGACTTTCGCAAGTCTCGCGAAACGTTGGAGAGGCTGCTTCGCGAGAGGTTGCTACGCATCACCCGCTTATAATTAGCGCGCGTTTAGTCGGAAGATGATGGCCGAAGCAGAGGAAGATGTGTGTGAGCTACGGGAGGCAGATTGCCCGTGGCCTCAAGTTCAGTCTATGTTTTCACTCCAAGATGTCAAAAAGAATAGTTTCATAATGCGATGCATGTTGTGTGCACCAAAACGAACTGACATCTCTCAGCATACAAGAATTCCACTCTGAAAAGAACATGTAGCGGTAAGTGTCACAATGATGCCTATATTTGAACACTATTAACGGTCATTTGGTAACTATGGGAAATTTTCCCTTATTATAATTCTATTTCACACACTGTCCCAGTGTTTTCCTCATATGCGCTCGTGTAAGCAATGACAAATCGTTTGAATCCTCCAAACAACACACGTCCACGAACAAACGTTTACATCTTCACATTTACATATCCTTTTCTTCACAAAACGAAACAAATTGAACAGCCTAATGTGACGTCTTGCATTTATACACAAATCCGGACAGACACCTGTCTGAAGTGTAGAAAATGCATACAATTAAAAACGGTATTGTATTTTATTCCTACCTAAAGAATAGCCTATAAAAATATAAGAACAAAGTATGTTTTAAGAAGAGCACACACACACACACACACACACACACACACACACACACACACACACACACACACACACACACACACACACACACACACACACACACACACACACACATATATATATATATATATATATATATATATATAAGGTTCATTAGCTTACATTAGTTAACATGAACTAATAATGAACTGCACTTATAAAGCACTTATTTATCTTTATGTTAATTTAAACATTTACTAATGCATTATTCAAATATTGTTAACATTAGTCAATGCACTGTGAACTAACATGAATAAACCATGAACAGCTGGATTTTTATGAACTAACGTTGACAAATATTAACTAATGCTGAACAGAGGTGTTGTTCATGGTTAGTTCATCTTATAATACATTAACTAATGTTATCTAATACAACCTTATTGTAAAGTGTTACAGAGAGGTGTGTGAAAGCTCTCCAAGTAGGGTTTTCGCTTCTTATCAATCAGATTGAAAGTAACTAGTAACTAACTACTTGAGTAGTTTTCTCATCGAATACTTTTTTACTCTTACTCAAGTAAATATTACGATTGCTACTTTTACTTTTACTTGAGTAAATATTTCCGTAAGTACTTGTACTTTTACTTCAGTACAGATTTTGGCTACTCTACCCACCTCTGCTCTTTTGTGGTTGACAGGAATCCGGTCCTTCTTCACGGTGTCTTTCATCCCTCCAGTGTAGTTCATGACCAACTCCTCATACAGCAGGTATGAGGACTGGCCGTGAGCTGCTTTGAGCTCTTGTTCTTCAGGACGATGGAGAGTTTAGCGTCGCCACCGATACGAGGTCCTGCCCCGTCCATGACGATCTCAACGCTCACAACGTTGTCGGTGGGCGACGGATACAGAGTCGGCTTGGAGCTGAAGCGACCGGCCATTTTAGGACAGTATTAAATGCAGTTCACAACCCTGACTTGGGTGAATAATGTCATTTTATATCGATAGACATTAAATACGCATCAGAATACATGCACAAAATAAATAATATTAAATAAGTCTACACTCTTCTCATTTGCATGGACTCTCAATGTTTTACTGCTCAGTTTAATTTACTTTACTCCAGAGTGAATTCAGAGATGATGATCTTTGACAATCTCTGCCCGAGTGAAACTCTTTCCACACTCATGACATGAATAAGGTTTCTCTCCAGTGTGAATATGTGTATGCATTTAAAGGTTTCCTCTTTGTGAGAAACTCCTCCCACACTGTGGGCATTTGTACGGTTTGTGATGTTAATACCTTTCTGAATGAAACTCTTTCCATGTTGATGTCCTTTGGAATACTTTTCTTCAGTTTTGAGATCATGAGGTTTCTGACGCTGATGTTTCTCCTCCACTCCGCTCAGTTTTTCAAATCCATCGAGGCTAAAAATTACCACAGTAAATTGTAAAAAAAATCAACTCTATCGTGGAAAATGTAAAGCAAAGAGAAATGGGATGGAACCAGAAAGAAAGAAACTGAAGTATTTGTTTTTACATGCTTAAGGTCAATTCTGTCATGTTTATACAATCAAATATAGTAGAAAACTAGCCTGACAAGCCAGACCCACATCAAGATGTTTGGTCTGGAAACTCACCATTGACAGGGCTCAATCCGAGGGGCGGGATAAACGGTTGTCCGTCAAATTCCCTCTGCACGCCATTGGATAGCACCACAACCAACCGAAGCGGAGCTAACGTTAGTTGATAGATTAAACTCCGAATACATCTTCCTTTCTTACGAATGACTTCAGTGCTGCTCTTTGTTCTTTCCTCAAAGAAAAGCTTAACTCCAAGTCTTCCAGAGTCGCGGCCAAAACCGATTTGAAAGACGCTGATTGTCAGCTTCTTTGTTTACCTGTAGCACCAAGAACCTCCGCAACTCATTCCGTCATTATGTTAAGCCCGCCCACCGACTCTACACACGATGTGATTGGCCTGACCATAGTTTGGTTTTTCCAGCTCTGAGGTCTACCGAGAGTTGCTAGACTACACTCGCGGCAAAATAAATTTTCTGCCGCTAGGGTGCGTCTAGATTTCTAGGCTAGTAGAAAACTGCTTGTCAAGACAAAGAATCATCATTACTAAGTTTCACTGCCCACAAAATAGACTAATCCAGATTCACTAAAGAATTCAGAGTTACTGAACTGAATCTGTTGAGAGATTAATCATGTTTTATCTTAACCCCCTCGTGTCGGTGGTCGCGCCGGCGCGATCGACTCGCTTTTTTTCTTATCAGTGCCAAAGAGACTCAAATAACTCTGTCATTTTTTATCATTCAGGCAAGTTATACATCATTATAATCTGTTAAGTTTCTATTTTTTGTGTGTACAGTCACAATGAAAACAAATTGTTGTGCTTTTTGCAAAATAAAGAAAACAAACATGATGCGCGATCTTCAGCCTCTCTGTAAATTATGTCTAATCTGATTCTCTTCAGAAAATGACCTGTAGCTTAGTGAGAACTTATCACACAAACATGAGACATATGTCTACAGAAACGTTAAAATGTCAGGTTTTAAATAATGTAAATCAAATCGAAAACAAATATTCTGTGTTTATGAAATCTGTTTGAAAACAGAGTGATGTCAGTCGTTCGCGAGCCTCTTCATTTTCCGCTAATGCGACCATGCCCAAGAAGCACACGCTCTTTGAGATTCAAATACTGAGGTGATCCATGCGTCAACGCCCACACATCAACTCAAACAAACACTTCAAGTGAAGCGTTACACTTCAGCTACATCGTTTTGAGACACGTTCAGGAATAATCCTGGAATAATTCTCCTCATGAAAAGCTGTTCATGTTCTATTCAGAGGATTCAACAGCTGATTGTGGTAGGCTAAGTTTATTATGTTAGCATCTGTGAATATTAAACACAAAAAGACCTTTAAATATGAATCTTGCTGCACATTAAAATGTACATTATAGATGCAAGACTGTTTAGACAAGACTTATTTGGCCTGTTTTCGTTTTGTATAAATTGTATCTTAATTTTAATCAATGTTTTTAATATATTTGCTTCTTATTTAATAAGAAGCCAATATAATAGACAATAGCCTTAGCGCTGGTGATCATGCATTGCACGCATGCAATGAACTGAAGCTTGAAATGATATTTGAGTATTGTTTGTATGATAGTGTGTATTAATGTTTGCCATTGAAATGACAGGGAAAAAAGTGTCCCAATCAACCTGAAGTCACCCTATACTATTTGAAATCCTAATTGCATTGCATTATGTTGTTTTAAATCCCAAATATTTTACTTTTAACATTCATCATTACCACTAATTCAGTTATTTGTATTTACTGAATACTGAATTGGGTTCAGTGTGACAATATTACTGTTTTTTTTAGACTTCTTTCAAAACATTTCTGATTGAAATCTTGTTTCTTGTTTTGGCAGATAATTTAGCTTGTTTTAAGCAAAAACTCACTTCATTTAGATTTTTTCCCAAAGAAAATGTTTGCTTATCTAGTAAATTAATCTTGATTTAAGAATTTTAAATATTTGGACTGGAAACAAGAACAAATACTAAATAAGAAGAGCATTTTTTAAATAGTCAAATCTTTTGATAATTTAAAATATAATAGGCCTTTGTTGACCACATTTTACATAAACTACAACAAAATATATTTCCTTTGTCCTGTTGCTCTCTCAGTCACATACCTGAAGCTCATTCATTATGCAGGTCATTATGCAGGTCTTTTGTCTCTCAGGTGTGATCCTGCAGGGATCTAACCCATGGGCTTCTCTTTCCTTTCTCTCTGGCTCCCTCTTGTGGTCACTCACGCACTCACTCACACATTACGCTCACTCATCCTCTTCACTGCTCATTATCTCTTACAGCTGTTTCCCCTTCCCGCTCCGATTCCCCACCTGTTCCCTCTTTTCCCTTGATTTCCTCAGCTTCTTATTCCCTCTACTTTCTTGTCTTGTTGTCGGATTATTCATTCTCTACACCTGAGATACGTTTGTATCATGCTCTGTCTTGTCCGGTCCTGTCTGCAGACTGCATACTGTTTGTAAGCTGACTGCTTCGCTACTACATATTATCCAGCTTTGCCTGTTTGCAGAGTATCTGCCTTCTCTTACTGGCTGTTGCTCGTGGCTGTTCACCCTCACTGCCGCAAAGGACTTCCCTGACCGGTCGTCCTTGTGGGATCTTCCGTTATCCTCTCCCGCCATTCGGCAGTTTTGTTTCTGGCACTGATTGTTGCCCATAGTTTGAACTTTGTTTTGCCATTAAGGACGATTGTCTAAGTTGATTAAAGACTGTGAATTACACCTCTCCCTGGTCTCCCATTATCCTTCCTTCTAACAATACTGGCTTTGTAAAGAAAAGTGTCTTACAAATTTTAAATCAGTGTATTGTTTTATGTGAATGTGTAGGCTCAATGATTCTCACATCAATTTTAAGCAAAAACTCTAGGCAACAAAACCCATTGGTCAAAAGTCTTGTGGACACATATCTATTGTGTATTTTGAGGCCTTCATTTTGAATACTTTTTTTTTTCAAAAACCATGCATAAACATTATTCTCTCAAAAATACAAGCATGTACATGTTGCTCACATATTATGGTAGCCCAGTTTGTGCTGAATACAGTGTAATTACACTTTTGCCATTAATATGTTTATAAGCAACTGAAAAAAGCACAAACGTCAGAGCATGTCAAAACTTCTAAAGGGCCCCAAAACAGCTCAGACCCAGATAGCAATGAGTCGGCGGACCACCGGCGGTGATCCGGCGGCTGTAGAAGCGTCAGAATTGCGTAATCGCAAACACGTTTGACGGCGCACCGCCGGCGGCAGCCGCTTTTTAAAAGCGGCAGCCGGCTTCCTACCGCCTTCGTACCGCCGCCGGCCCGCAGGCAAACCGCCGTTCCGCCGCCTTTATACCAGAAGGCGGCCCGGCGGAGGCAAACGCTTTTTTCGAACGATCTGCCTCCGCTTATTGTGTAATAAATAATATATATATTTATTTATTATTCATATATTTGTAACATGCAGTTTATGATGGATAATAATTGAACAAACCAGATAAATTCCCATTTGGCATTTTTATTCCACATTTCAAAGTACATTAACTGTCAATGATACAAGATAATATAAATTAAATATAACAGACAATAAATAAGCTTAAATAGGCCTATAAATAACAAAAAACATTTTTACTAAAGAACCTGCATGTTTCCAATTAAATTTTGGTTTAAAAAAAAAAAAAACAGCCTTACAAGCAAATTATAACACTTACAATATTTGTTAATAACAAATAGGTCAGCTCTGGGATGAAAAGAATTACCATTAAATATTATATCAAATAATGAGGATATTTGGTACCAAAGAATGTGCAGGATACCAAATAAATCGAGGTATAACATCACATTTAACAAGCCATTTCTAACAATAGCATAAATGGTAATAATTTAGAGTAAAGCTCTGGAGAAGAATAGAACAGTAGTAGAACAGAACATTATAACAAGCCTGACTATGGGTTCTCCGGTTTTCCCCGACCTCCAGAATGAGGCAGCGCAAATTGGCTTATCTTCAGTGATTTCTTGTGCGCCTATATAAAGGACAAACAACCTCGCCATCCCATATCTATCCAAGGAGCTGCCTTCAAGGCAGGGTCACAGGGAATAAAAAAAAAGTAATTTCCACAGTGAACAGTGTGGATTGGGTGAGTGTAGCCTGAAACTTCTGGCTTCTTTAGGGGTCTTGATGTTACTGACTGCAGGATAAAGAAAGGGTTCCAGGTGTCAGTAGTCAGCCTAGGTGTAAGAGGTCGGCTGTGGGTCCCTCTCAGCTGTGCGGCGTCTTTTTCCACCTTCACGATCAGATGCTCCTTTCAGGTAACGCATAGCGCTAACCTGGACCGCCTCATCAGTGGCATCCTGGGTTGCCGGGTTCTTCCGGATGGCTCCTGTAGAAAATACAGATCTGTCATTCCATGTGAATGTCATAAGGCCACACACATCTACTTAAATATATAACAAATTTATATATTTATATATATATTACTTTGAACAATGGTCTTCAGGAACATGTCTCTAAAACATGCTTTATCCCCTACACCCGTCCAGGTTGTATTAATGGAAAGGTGATTAGAGAAGATACTCTAAAGCATTCGCCACACGGTTGTCTTTAGGTCCCTCCCACATTTGATTGCCAAAAACCGAAGCTGAAAATACAAAAAAGTGTTACAAATTACATATCTCTGAAGCTTCTCATACATAAATATAAAAATGTGACAGGCTGTGGATTCAGACTGTAGAATATGCAGTGTACAATCTTAAATTTTACTTTTTAGATTACCCTACAGCATTATAAACAAAATCAGCACACTTACTGGAGCTCTTTATCCTGCCTCAAACTGTTGTCAAGCAACGCCAAATGGGTTGTCTAGGGGGAGTAACAGACCCCCTGGCAGGGATAACTCTCCAAAAGACACATTGGCACTGAAATGTTGCAGCATAGTGTCCATTTTGTTGTCCATGCTATGCACAACATCGCCAAACTCTCCAAGACGTCGCAGCATTAGGGTCTGATCTGCACCTACAGGGGTTCACAGAATAAAAGAATAAAGCAGTCAGTCCTGGTCCCTCAACTACTAAACTATGACATTTACAACTAGGTCTACTACATGTACAGGTGGCCCCAGTGGGAATTAAACCAACAACCACAGGTGTTGTTTGCAAGTTGTACCTGATTGCCCAGTACGAGCAAACGTCGTCAACATTGTCCCAACTTGCTTCACCTGCTCATGAAGTGAGCCGCTGTCATCCGAAGCTACAAAATGAAAGGCATTTGGTAATTTTGGACCTACATCACAGTCAAAAAAGTAAAATTTAAGAAAGAGTGCATGTTCTCACCTGCTCGTGCATTGCTTTCCCTCAGGGCTTGGTTCTCATTCTGGAAATCTACATAAAAAATATTTTATTTGAATTATATATATATATATATATATATATATATATATATATATATATATATATATATATATATATATATATATATATATATATATATATATATATATATATATATATATATATAACAACAACTACAGGCACAATTTTCCATACTGTTAAAGTTTCCAACATCTGCAATTTCCTGCTTGTCCATCTCAACTCCTTTCAATATTCTTCTCCTTATAGCCCAGTAACTAGACATTGTGACTAACAATTTATTTACCTTGAAAGCCGAAACGATTGTCCAACAATAGGTCTCTTGGATGAAGATAACCGATTGTGCTCTGGTCAAGGTATCTGCAAGAAAATGTGAACAAAACCGCATTGTTAACGTTAAATACAGAATATACAGTAGCTATGCTGTGGGGGGAAAAACTGGTCAGCCAAATGTGGAACAGTAAAATGTATTCATTCAGTGTAGTGATTCAAGTAAACTGCATTGTCCTCAAACATAATAAGTACAGCAGTTCAGAGAAATAACTCATAAATGACCTTAAATGCTAGAAGAACAGTAGCAACACAGCACATGTTAGCTAACACTTGCTAAAACTGACCTAACGTTAGCAGCATGCTTGTTCGGACTAACAAAATAATTTAAATAACCTATATACATCATTCTGTTTTGTTAGAAAACACCAAAAGTTAAACTTAAGTCTTTCTAGATGTAAAGCTTTGGCTAACTTACCTACAGTAGCTAGATACATTTTAACATGTAGAACATGCTTGAACTCAGTGTGTAAAAAAGGCGAAACAGCACGTGTTAGCTAACACTGTGTATTGTGCACTATATCAGCGTGCGTGTCTGAACAAACTAATTAAAACAACCTACCGGTATATACATCAAAAATGAACATAATATTGTGTGACACAAAAAGGAAACATGTACTTACTTAAACGCTCGTAGTCGAGGATATTTTCTGATCTCCTCTCTTCAAATACTAAAACCATGTGATGAGCGGCCACTGTTGGTAAATCTGTATGTTTTACCGGTTTGTCTTCCGTCTTTTTTAAGTATACTGCCCCTCTCGGCCGGTGGAGGTACTTCTCTGTTTTTTTTTATTTTATTTTTATTTAAATTAGTACATGTATAGACAAGTACAATACAAAAAGTACAATGAGAGAAAAATAAAAATAATAAAGCATTGTGGTACAGTTCCGAATATGTAGAACAAAGAATAACAACAAATGTAACACTGTATATAAAATAAATAATAAAAATAAGAATTCTGAGATAGAAAATACTTTATAATATTAAGGCAGTCACATGAAATTGAAAAGCTTTCAGGTTTCTGTTTTTGTAAGCTTTTTGTTTTGCGACCTCATGTTTGAGAGGGTTTCAAATATTGTAAAAATCAGCTTTATAAGAGGTAATATTAGAGGGCTTCTTTTGAGTTATTCTTGTCTTATGAATGTAGAATTTTTCCTAAATAATTAATAATATATTTTTGTTTTTCAGAAAAATATGGGTTTTGAAAACAAAGTAAAATGTCATGAAGTTAGTTCTAATTTTTTGTCATGTCTATTTTAAAGTCAGTCCAAAAAGAAATAGAAAAAAGGCCAATACAAAAATAAGTGTTATCCTAAAATGAACTTTCAAACTTTCTTAACCCTCCTATTATGCTAAAAAAAAAAAAAGTATTAGCCTACATCCATTATGGGTCAAATTGACCAACACTGTTTAAACACACTCGACATGCAAATAATCAAGTGAAAATTTAAATGTAATTTCCTAAACCTAACCTTATCATGGAATCAAGAGTCAAGAATCTGTTATAAACCCTAATGGCTTTGGAGCAAAAAAAAACTAATATTTGATATAATTCACATATAGGCTATTATGATTTTATAATCGCTTCAAATGTGAGAACTAGTTAAAATGCTGTCAGTTCCACTCTATTTCCCAACAAGCCAAACATAGCCAACGTGGCTGGTCGAATTTGAGAGTAGAAATCCTTGTATTTCACAGCGGCTTGCCGCCAGCCGGCCGCGGTCCATTAGGCGGAGGCAATCGCCAGAGAAAATGAAGCCGGCGGCCCGCCGGCTAGTCGGCCGCGGCATCTCGCAAGAAATGGGAGTGACGTATTCGGCGGCAAACGTTTCATCACCGCCAGCGGGACGCACCTATAGCCGACAGCTTAGGGCCGGCGGCAAAAAGAAGCCGTGCCGATATTTTTTGCTATCTGGGGACTTCTAGGGGTTAATAAAACAAGAAATAAATGGCAGATAATCAAAATAGCCTCAATTGCAGCCCTTAATAATTAATCTAAAAGCCATTTTTTACACAGATGAGGGGACTTTTTTTTTTTTTACATGCCCTGATATTTGAGCTTATTTCTGTTACTTGTAACATTTTCATGGCTAAAGTCTGAGTACACTGTTTTAAGCACATGCTCTGCTACAATAATATGTGAGCAGCATGTGTGTAAAAGTTTGTAGCTTTGAGAAAATTACGTTTATGCGTGGTTTATGGAAAGAAAGAAAAAAATCGATGAAGTCGCTGTTATAAGGCTATAAAACCAATACTGAATATTTGTTCACACGACTTTTGATAACTAGATCATGCAGGCTAGAATTTTTGCTTCATGTAGCACTAAGAATGTAAAACGGGACAGATATCAGTGCACCCCCCTTTAAATTTCTAACTGTTAAAGTTATTGTTAGTTACCTGTATTACTTTATTGCATTGTGTTCAATTTGGTGAAACTCGGAGTCGTCAGCAGGGGGCAGCCGGGAGTTGCATGGCGCATGAGTGGCTGACTAGCTAGCAGCATAGAAGTAATATTCAGTACGAGATGAAGCGCGCAAGTGCAGAGAAATGTGCTCCTTGTTTGAACAGTGATTTTTTTGTGTTTTATACAGGTAAGCTGACAATAATCTTATTACTGGTAAATTCATAACAGTATTGTATTCTTATAGAGCTGTAGTTCGTGCCTGAGATGTGAAGAAAAGCTGAGTTTTTACTGTGATTACGATTGTCATGCGTGAAATGGTGGACGATAGTGTTAACAACTCAACGGGTGAAATTAGTAACTCTTAATGTGAACAAAACGGAGGAATAAAGGTTTAAAAAGATATATTCTCGAGATGTGAGTGCGTGACGAGGGATAATTAACCAAATAGATGTGTACGAACATTATTAAGTCGTGTGTATTGACGTGTCTGGGCAGTCTGAGCTAACGAGGCACACGTGTCTGTTATTGGTCCGTGCATAGACCTGTTACCCTCATTTACCATTATTTCGTCAGCCATTACATGTAAAAACGATTTCAGTACTGTTAAATAAGAACTCCAGTCAGATTCAGAGGTAAAACACTTTTATTAATCATTTTCTGAGTTTATAGTGGGAACACAGTAACTGTTAAACGGTTGAAACATAGTTCATGATATATTCAGTTCATTAGCTTATTTCATGAAAGAGTAAAAACGGATTAAAAGATAATTAAAACAGTGATATGAAAGAGAATTAAAATATGTGTGCAGTTATCAATGCTAGAGTAATGTGAATGTAGACTAAACTATTACTGAGATCTGAATATCTACTGTTACTAATTCTAAATGCTATTTTCATGGTTATGTTTAATGATTCACTTGTATTCATTTTAAAAAGAAAGTTTGTAATACTTTAATGATGGTATTCATCAGACCTTTCCTTTTATGTCGTTTATAGCGGGCACAGCACATGTTTAGATCTATTTTAATGTTTGTGTATTTAGGGCATGTATTTCTTGAGAATTGAGTACTGTATAAAGAGTAATGCGCCTAGTGTTACGTACCAGCTTAGACATTTGCACCATCAGACATGTGATTGTTTATGATAATTTGTAAAGGTATCACAGGACAAGAGCATAGAAGTAATATTCAGTACGAGATGAAGCGCGCAAGTGCAGAGAAATGTGCTCCTTGTTTGAACAGTGATTTTTTTGTGTTTTATACAGATAAATAAATGTGTTGCCCCAGGAAGTGACATCGCTTCATTCCTAAAAGTGTAACATATTTTGGCGAGCCAGCCAGGAGGAGGCGACAGAGTGACCAGCACCATTAACCCCCTCCTTCCCAACGAGTCGAACCTTGAACAAAATGGACGCCAGTCAGAATGTACGTGACAAAGTGAGTGCAGCTCTGTGGCAGCTAGGGGAAGATTCTCTCATTGATGTCTGCAGGTACCTGAAATGTGATAGCCTGGACAGTGGAGAGCCCCGCAGCAGGACACGGAGGGCGCTCATCAAGATGGCCGAGCGTCAATTGGATGAGCTTGAAGAGAAACTAGATGGCGATGAAGGTGAACAGTACTGTGTTGATTTATTATCATTCATTGAAAGACAAAGTAGGGGGCGTATTCAGTCAGATAAAGTGTACCCATCAGAGAAGCCAGCTACAAAAGAAGAACTAAAAAAAGATTTCTCGCCACACACCTCTCTTTTAAAGACTGATTCACCATTCAAGAGCCGGCTAGAGCCAGTTAGCCCATTGCCGGAGGTAACGATGCGAAGGGAGTTTAAAATTTGTGGGCAAATTGGAGAGAGTGGTCAGAGGGACAAATTGTCGTATCTCAGTTTAGTCCGCCAGATTGAGCTGGGAATACAAAAGGGGCACACACAGACTGAAGTGGTTGAGGCTGTAATCAGGGCTGTCAGTCCAGGACTGCCGTTGAGAGACATGTTAGAGATCAAGCGTGGGCTGACGCTCAGTGCACTCCTCACCATCCTAAAGGGCCACTATCGAGTAGACAGTTCGACAGAGCTTTACCACCAGCTTCTTAACATCTCCCAAGAGCCCAAAGAGACTGCCCTGAACTTTGTATTCCGTGCGATCGAGCTGAAAGAGAAACTGTTGTGGAAAGCCGCGAACGAAGACACCGATGAGCAGTACAGCAGAGCTGTCATTCAACGCAAGTTCCTCCGCTCGATCGAAACTGGACTGTTGAGCGATTCTGTAAAGTTCCAAATTCTACCCCATCTCAGTGATGTGAGCATAACAGATGAGGAACTGATACAGCAAGTGGATGAGGCGGCCAAAGTCGAAAGTGAGAGACAAGAGAAACGAAAAAGATCTACTGCTGGTAAAACTCCCAAAGTACAAGAGCTTCAAGCAGACTCTCAGGTAAAATCCACAGCTGGCCAGAGCCCCTCTAAACACATGGAGTCCGACTCAACAGCGTCAATTAAAACAGTAAAGCGGAATGAGACTAAGTCTGACAGCATAAACGCACAGCAGATGATGGAAGAGCTTCGCAAGGAAATGCAGCAGATGTTTCGGGCTGTAATGGAAGCAAGTCCCCGCCCTCATGGACTGAAGCCGGGAGGGAGAGGCTGCAAAAAGTGCAAGGAGGAAGGAACAGGTGAGAACTGTTCGCATTGTTTCAAATGTGGGCAGGAGGGCCACTTCTCTCGCGGGTGCAGAACCACGTCGGGAAACGGGCAGGGACTGCTGAGGTGGGGCCAGCAGTAGTCCAAAGCCAATTGCCCCGAAACGAGCAGCCACCATCCAGCCCAGTCATGCAACCAACAACAGCCTTGGAAAAGAGAGCAGCTGGAGCCTCATCAGCTGTAAGTGTGATTAACTACATACCGCCTCGACACCAGCCACAGTTGATAAGCCTTGTGGGTAGCCGATGCATTGTAGATTGCGTTATGGACAATTGCCCAGTTAGAGCCCTGTGGGACACGGGAGCACAATCCAGCATTGTGAATGACCTCTGGCGACTGAACCACCTACCCCACACTGTTGTCAAACCCATCTCAGAGTTATTGGGGGATGAGACACTGACAGTCTTTGCTGCTAATGACACCCCCATTCCATATATCGGCTGGATTGAAGTCAGTTTCAGACTAGGCAGTGGCCACACCAAGACAAATGATTTACAAGTGCCAGTACTAGTGTCAAGCGACCCAGCAGTTGCCAGTGACCCCATTATCGGTTACAACGTCATTGAGGCCATCCTCAACAGAAAAGAGGAAGACACTGAAGGTGAAAGGAAGCACCTGGCACACAAAGTGAGTAAAGCTTTTGCGATAACAGTGAAGACTGCTCATCGTGTGGTGAAGTTGATGCAGAACGCTGATTCAGAGACGGGAGTAGTTCGTACTGGCGGAAAAAGAGTACCCATACCAGCAAAACAAGTCACCACTGTCTATATAAGAGCGCATGTAAGTTCACGAGCCCAAGGCCAACAGATGTTCTTTTCACCTGACATGCTTAATCCCCCACCAGAAGGCGTGATATACAATGATGTACTGGTGCAGATCCCAGAAAAAAGAGTGCCATACATACCCATCTCCATGACCAACACTACGGATCGCACCATCTACCTCGACCGTCACAGAATGATTGGTCACCTGGAGCCCATCAAGACCGTATACACAGCACCTGTGCGAACAACAGAGAATGAGACGACAGCCGTAATGAAGGACAACGAAGAGACAAAGTCTAGAGAAGCAAGTAGAACACAGCCAGATAACAAGCAGGCAGGAAGACCAATGTCATGGGACCCCCCTGTAGATCTCTGTCATCTCCCAGAAGGACAGCAGGAGGCGGTAAGGAGGGTGTTGAGGGAGGAATGTGAAGCCTTTTCCTTTGACAGTGATGATGTGGGCTGTATACCATCCCTCAAGATGCATATAACCCTCCAAGATACCAGCCCTGTTCAAAAGACCTACATGTCTGTCCCAAAGCCTCTTCACAATGAGGTTAAGGAGTACTTGCAGGATCTATTGAGAAGAGGGTGGATCACACACTCTCGATCCCCTTATTCATCGCCAGTGGTGTGTGTCCGTAAGAAGGATGGTAGTCTTCGTCTCTGTGTTGACTTCAGAGAACTCAACCGTAAGTCAGTCCCCGATCGCCATCCGATACCGAGGATTCAGGATATGTTGGATGCTTTGGGTGGAAGCTCGTGGTTCTCGGTCTTAGACCAGTGTAGCGACTATGAGTCAGATAAAATAATAACTCAACGGGGAACTGAATTAAAATGAAAGACTCGAATGACACTATGTAGTATAAATAATTCAGAATTAATGTTTACACCTTAACTTATTCGTCCGCCGATATGTAAGGACTTAAAGGGGGGCTCTGTTAAAGGGAAACATGTATATTTAGCTCAAATGAATGAATTTAATGAATTCATAGGGAATTTTGAGAGTCTATTTTACAGCCGAGCAAATGACTCTTCTAGCGTTCATTTGAACGGGCCGTAAATATCAACTCTGCAGCGGATATTAATATCCGAACAATAGTGAAACACTATTTAACAGCCAGGTAACTTAGATCGGCAGTTCAAGACATTAAATTGATAAGCACATAACACAAGAACAGTTATCTTTGAATACAAACGGAACTTTATTGATTAATCTAACACATCAAACTAATATCTAACATAAACACACACACTCGCACATTCACACGTTGCAGAAAGGAAGAAGGTGAGGAAAGAATAAGTTCTAAGAGAGAGAAATTATGAAATCCTAAGCAATCTATGCATTTATGAAACATGACCTGAAGAAACCATTGATCAGTAATTTAACCTCCTATCGTTTCTTAGGCAGGGTTATTACATTTGATCTAATGCACCAGTTCAGCTTGGAATCAAAAAGGCGTTACTTGCGTTTGGGTTTCGCGTGTCGTCTGACAAAGGGGGATTCCCTTCTCCTGGCTGTACAGGGATTTTCCCGGATCTTTGATTCGCTGAAGGTCTGGTCGACGTCTGGGGAGGCCAATCGCGTGGGGTGTTGGCGGCTGGATGGAAGTCTTGTGGGCGTTGTTTGAAGTTGGAGCGCGCTGTTAGAAACTCGTTGTTGAGAGACTTTTACGGCGAAACTTTAACAGACCCGAGACTTAGCGGAAATAAAATAAACTTTAAGTAAAAGAAAAGAAAGTGAGAGAAAAGCAGATGGCCTGAATGAAATCGTTGTTAACCCATTTTCTCTGATGTTGGTCTGTCACGATCGTCAGATCGTCTCCTGGGAACTCCGTTCCGAACTCTCTCTGGTCATACTGCTAGGACTGAGCTCATCTCTGAACTGCGAACAGGCCGCGAACCAGCTCGAACCGAACTGGAACCGAACTTGAGCTGGACTCTGCACTGCTTCTGGTCTGAACTGTACAGAACTGTAGGGAACAGAACTGTGAACAGAACTGAGAGCTGAACTTGAGAACAGAACTGAGAACTGAACTTGAGAACAGAACTGAGAACAGAACTGAGAACTGAACTTGAGAACAGAACTGAGAACAGAACTGAGAACTGAACTTGAGAACAGAACTGAGAACTTTTCGTTCGTGTTCTGAGACTAAACTCAAACATTTGCCCATCCCCTGGATGGGTTCTGGCCAATTAGGCTTCAGGGGTGACTGTGTCTCCACCCCTCCCACAAAATTAGGTTATCTCTAGAATTTAGTTTCCTGCTCTTAAGCAGAGAGTAAATTTAGACCTAATTTCTTACTATAAGGACATGATCAATTCTATAAAGATTTCATTCAGCTCATCTGTTGGATTATACCCATACGAACGCACCGGTACCAAACACGATGCTTTTTCATCCACTCATTCAATAGTTACATAATTGCATGAATTGTGAGTAATATACATGCATGATAGTCATGTGTATCAGTTGTAAACACACTAACAAGTTATGTCGAAGGCTATTTGAATGAAATTCCAATAATCAGCGATTTGGTGCACTCATATGTAACAGTTTCTGTGAGCTTGCTTGGAGTTTTAGCTGTCACGTGGAGTTCATTTACTGGTCATGCAAAGACAGAGATCTGGTTTGTTTCTTTGTCTTGTGAACACAAAAGTCCTCTGTCCTTCCTCGATAACTTGAGTTTCGAGTCCATAGGAAGTCAGTTAATTATTAACTATAACTGGTAGCTCCGGGCAGAATCGAGCCCCCATCTCCCTCGTGATGATGATGAATTCCTGGAGCTGAATTGTGCTTTGTTGAAAAGGATGTTAATTTGATCGAATCATTGGAAGATTAACTCATCTATATGTCTGCGTCCATAATTGCTACATTCCCCCCTTCGTTAGGCGATGTGTTGGGATGAAGACATCGGCGAACGCTGTAGAAGCACAAGGAGAAGAAGCAGACACAATACACAACAAACAACAAGACAACACCTCCATGATTGGCCACTGTACTGGTGCAGGGCCTTAGATTATTCGAGTACTAACAGTTTTAAACTTTAAACTTAAGGTTAATTTGAAGTTTACGTTTTAACGTTCCTCGGTTTATCGTGTCGACGTAATGTAGTTTAACTTTGGTGTTGTTCTAATTTGGTTCGGTCCGGTGACTCTTTGACCAAGTTCTGTGTTTAACTTTCGTTTTGTTTGTTTCCTTCACTTCTAAATCGTACTAGGTTGAGACCGTTGTACCTTTCTTCATGACGTGGTGACATCATTTGTGGTACAAATGAGGTGACCTCTTAATCATGGAGCTCTCTAGCTCACATTGGTTCAAAGGTGGCCTGCCGATATTAGGCGTGGTGCATCAATCCCTATATCGTGACCTTGACCCTTATGGGGTAGACAGGCATTTTACCCAATAAAAGAAGAAGGAGAGGGAAGGAAGAGGTGAAACAAAACAAAACAGTCGAGTGTCTCTAGGTCTTGCCTACAACTACTCGTGCAGCTAAGGTGTCGTGTACCCTAACTTAATGAGAGGTGTTCTACTTGTTGGGTAGATTGTGCAATGTTTCCTATGATGAGTGTAGCCGGGTCCATGCTAAGCTAGTTTCTGAAGCTAGTTTCTACCTGTGGGAAGAACATGTTTGCTGAATGTTTTCCCTGGCAGATGTGGTTAACTTCTGTATGTTAGCGAGTATGTAAGTTATGTAGTGTATGTAACGTTAGTGGGTGTATGGTCAGATCTGTTCTAGTCTGTTTTTGGTCCCCCCTTTCCTGGAAGGCGTGTCAATCAGAATCGGACTCATCCCATTTCCTGTCCTCTTCATGGCATTTGAGGGATTCTCTCAATAGCTGCATGACTTCTTGTGAGTCGCTGCTTTGCTTATGCCCACGGCCGTCTGGTTGTTTGGATCTGGCATTGGCATGAGAGTCTTGTTCTTCGGCGTACTCAGTGCTGTGCTCGACTGAGTGGTGCCGAGGTGGGTTTTGTCGTCGCTTACCCACGTTAGATGCTTTGGAAAGTGTGGGATGACGATGGTCTTTGGCATCTTTAGGGTTTCTTGAGAAGCGAGGCTGGTCCCATGGCTTTTCCCAGCGGTTGGTGTGGTAGCTGTCATGGGAGTCACGTTCTCTGTACTCTTTAAGATGGACTGTGGTGTAGTCATGCCACTGGGTGTCGTCCAGTGCAAGGCTTGGGTCTTGGCTGACGGAGTTTGACACTGTGGATGTTTTCAAACCTTTCTTTGAGGCCATCTTTTGTTTGATGTAGGCCTTGTGTGTCAGGTCACGCAGCTGTTGGATTGTCATCGTGTCTGGGCAGGCCATGATGCCTAGATGACGACTCACTCCAGGGTGCAAGTTTCTCAGGAAGATGGTTTTGAAGTTCAAATCTTCTTCAAGTTCAGGTTCGTTATATGCACCAAAGTAGGCTTGTCGGAAACGGCTGTAGTAGGCTTGGGGAGTCTCTTGTCGACCTTGTTTGGTTTCCCAGGCGATTAACAGTCCGTGTTCAGACTCAGGGCCTGTAAATTCTTGGGTCAGCGTCTCACGTAGTAGCTGGTAGTTGTACTTTACGTGAACAGGTTGCCGATCTAGAAATCTTCGTACCTCGGGACTGGATGTGGCTCTGAGGAGGTATAACCTGTGTCGGTCGGTCACCTGAGGTCTTGCCTCTAGGTAGAAGTCAATATCTTGGAGGTAGGCCTGGATGTCGCGGCCCTCCGTGGAGTTTGGGTTGAACTGGGTGATGTTCTTAGCGAGCTTGTCGAGGTTTTCAAAGGTCATCTTTTGTGCAGGTTCGGAGTCTGCTTGGATGAGCTCTCTTTTGTTGGCCGAGACAAGTTCTGTGGTGAAGGCCGGTGACGTTTTGGGTTGCGGCCATTCACTTCTTCCGTTGTATGGCAGTTCTTGGAAGGAAGACTGTGTTCTACTCAGCAGTAGTGATGCTGAGGGAGTTCTATCCCTTCTTGGCTCTGGTCTCTGTTTGACAGCATGATTGAGTTCATATCTGACCGCGTAGAGCTCGTCGTTGGCGTCGTCTCGCTGTCGGATCAGATGGTCCATCTCAGTGCTGTACCTTTCAAGGTGGTCTTCCAGAGCATTGATTTTAGAGTTCTGGTCTTTAATATCAGCGTTGGCTTTCTCTAGCTGATGTTCAGCAGACTGGAGTTGGTTTAACAGGTGTTTATGTGCAGTCTTTGACTCTTGTTTGTCGCGTTCAGCGACTGCAAGGGCTTCTTGGAGCTTGTCAACTGGTTTCTTTGTTTCTTGCTCCACTTCGTCAGGCACTTTGAGTTTGTCTTGAGCTTTAGCCTTGAGCTGGTCTGTGCAGCGTTGAGTGTGCATCAGCTCTCTCAGGAACTCAGTGGTCTGACGCTTGAAGTCGTCCTGGGCTTTCACTTCCAGCTTGTCTATGCGGTGTTGGGCACGTGTCAGCTCCTCTTGCAGGTGGATGATGTGCTTGTCGCTTAGTTTCAGCTGGGCTGTGAAGGCGTTGCTTAGGGAACAGGTGATCTTGGCTAGTTCCATGTGGTTGTTGTTCTGGCTTGAATCATGTGTCAGGAACCTTCTCAGAATCATGATTATTATTAAAAATAATAACAGTTCAATTGTCTTTGGTGTGAGGCAGTCTGTAATGCCTCTGAGACAGGCGTCCACATCTTCCCCTTGGGCAGTGGGGTTTGTCGTCTGCGACATGTTGGTACGCTGGGAGAAGAGACTGACACAGATCTGTGTGGGGTATAAGCCTATGTGTGGTGGGACAGCTAAGTGTCGTTTCAGTGATTGTACACCAATAGTGGCGTGTTGTGACGACTAAGTGTTGGTCTCAGTGTAGACAGGTAGGCTAGTGATGTGAAGGCTTTGTCACTCAACTAGGTAAGGGAAAGAGAGAGAAAAGGGTTAAAACAAATCTCAATAGATTGAAACAATTTTCTTTTCACTTGGAGAATTTCCTTTTTTTCTAAAAAGAAAATTCTATCAATGAAAAGCTGTTTCCAAATCGTGATGCGAGGACTATGTCACTCAGCTTAGTAAGGGAGGAAGAGAGAAAAGGTTAAAAACCTATTTCAATTGAAAGAAACAAAAATAACTTTCACTGGGAGAAAAAGTTCTTTTTTTTCTATAACTACTTCCTATCAATGAAAATCTTTTTTCAAAACAGAAACAATATTATTGTTTATGTTACAGAGTAAAATAATACAATAATAATGCTGATACCTCTTTCCTTAGTCTGACAGGATTGACGCCACACACCTTACAGGCGGACCGTTTACGCAGGGATGCGTTGAAGGCGACGGTGGCTCAACACTTGTCTCTGTTAAATGAACTTAGATATGTCAAAATTTTAAATTGCGTTTACAAATGCAGGGAAAGCATGGAGAACAAAGGAGGGTTTGATTACCAATCAAATGCCTACTGGTTTGTTTCTCTGGGAAGAATTATCTTTCTCTTTCTTTTAGAAATGATCAATGATTCTTCCAGGCTTGTTCCCTATAAATGTGAAGAATAAAATTGAATAGAGCAGGACAGAACAGGGAAGACGTGAGGAGAAGGGAGGAAAGCAAGGAGATCCGGCCCCACAAATGGCTCTGAAGCCTTTGTCTGACTACGAGTATAAAGTTGATAGTTGATGGTCAACTAATCACCCAAAATAAATATTTAGTCAATGAGGATTGTCTCTGATTTATTTTGAAACTCGTAGGAATCTGGCACTGTCTCCTATTGAGGCTCAGGTGTGTTACAAAAAGGGAAGTTAAATAATGAGATAAATGAGTAAATAAAATAGAGTGGCTAAGTGAATAGCTACAATAGGAAGAGGGGATAAAGGAGGGTATAACGCAATAAAAATAATGAATAAATGTGAGTCCAAAAGGTTTTGGTAATAGATATCAATTTAGTGGTTCACTTGAACTTCTAAAGTTCCAGACGAATACCTAAAGTAATTGGGTCTCAATGAGAAATTCTGAAAATGAGTAAATTCCAGAATAGTTAGAATAACTTTAAAATCATTTTACATGACTTTGAGGAATGAATCTTGAATTTTTTCTTTCATTAAATTCAAACTTAACAATTAATAATTGCAAACCAGTATCTTTCCTCTTCAAGTAAAATGTTGGTAAAGTAACTAACAATTGTGAACCAATATTTCCCTTAAAGTAGAGTATAACGTAATGTATTAGAAAGATAAGAGAAAAGTAAGAAAGACCAACAGTGTACATAAAGTTGAGGTGTTTAAATGGTTAAATCACTTTAAAGTGACTCAAACAGACACTGCATTTACACGTATGTTAATACGGTTGATACCTAAACTAATGCTAAAGCTTTAGCATTTAGGCTTCAATGTAAACAACTGCTTCGATTAGCTTAGCCTGTAGCTGTTAGCTACCGTAAGGTTTGTTTACAAATATGGCTTCGACGCACTGCGCATGCGCTGAGTTTATCCGGAAGCGCTGGTTGACTTCCGTGCCGCAGTCGTGACTATGGCGACAAACAAACGCTAGCGGCAAACATGTGAATTGCAGACAGGGTAGTTAGGAGTAACAAGAAAAGTCAGCGCTTTTCACCCTGTAAAGTTACACATAAGTTTAGCACGTGTAATCGAGTGTATTACGTGAAACGTCGGCACATTTCATCAATGAAAATCAAAATAAGGAACACCACTCGTAGCTGGTTTTGCTCTGTGGGGCTTTTCACTCAGTTTGTTAAGAGTGAGATTAAACTTTACAGTTACAGTTCAATGTTACAGTTTTGCGCTGTAAATAGAACACTATTGATCTCGGCGGATCTATGTGCATATAGAACAACAGGGTTTCTTCTACTGTTGATTCTATCAATGTCAGCTTTACTTGGGTTCAAATCATTCTCCTTTAAATCACACTGGGACACGCAGTGTTTTTACGAGATGATACACACACCGGCAAGCTTTAACTGCTTAACATTAGCACAGGGAAGATATAGCTCTTCGAATTACAGTGGAACACGCACTGAATTAGCTATAAATAAGGCTTTAATACATCGATCAAGGAACACGCTTGATCTGACCGCGCTGTGAGGAGATTATTCCTCGCAGGGTATTTCAATTTATGCAGTTTAAGTTCGTTCAGTTCTCTGGCTGACTGATATACGTATAACGTTAGCTATTTAATGACACTGGAACACGCAATGACATCAATTCGGCTATAAACGAGGCATTCTAGAAATTAAGGAACACGCTTAATTCTTACCTTATCGTATAGTGTGAGATCTCAGATCTTAAATTACTCTAATGCAGTTTTAGAACAGGGACAGACTTGGGTTACACAGCGTTCCTCATTCATTCAACACAGCTTTCAAATAGGCGCGCGCGCAGCTTGCGTCACGAGCGCGCGCACACACAGACAGACGCGTCTAGCGGTCTGATCTCTCAAAATGTAATTCAAAGATAAAATCTCGATTTATATGCTTATAATTTAGGTTAAACTGCCCGCATTCTCCACCAATACTGTAGCGACTATGAGTCAGATAAAATAATAACTCAACGGGGAACTGAATTAAAATGAAAGACTCGAATGACACTATGTAGTATAAATAATTCAGAATTAATGTTTACACCTTAACTTATTCGTCCGCCGATATGTAAGGACTTAAAGGGGGGCTCTGTTAAAGGGAAACATGTATATTTAGCTCAAATGAATGAATTTAATGAATTCATAGGGAATTTTGAGAGTCTATTTTACAGCCGAGCAAATGACTCTTCTAGCGTTCATTTGAACGGGCCGTAAATATCAACTCTGCAGCGGATATTAATATCCGAACAATAGTGAAACACTATTTAACAGCCAGGTAACTTAGATCGGCAGTTCAAGACATTAAATTGATAAGCACATAACACAAGAACAGTTATCTTTGAATACAAACGGAACTTTATTGATTAATCTAACACATCAAACTAATATCTAACATAAACACACACACTCGCACATTCACACGTTGCAGAAAGGAAGAAGGTGAGGAAAGAATAAGTTCTAAGAGAGAGAAATTATGAAATCCTAAGCAATCTATGCATTTATGAAACATGACCTGAAGAAACCATTGATCAGTAATTTAACCTCCTATCGTTTCTTAGGCAGGGTTATTACATTTGATCTAATGCACCAGTTCAGCTTGGAATCAAAAAGGCGTTACTTGCGTTTGGGTTTCGCGTGTCGTCTGACAAAGGGGGATTCCCTTCTCCTGGCTGTACAGGGATTTTCCCGGATCTTTGATTCGCTGAAGGTCTGGTCGACGTCTGGGGAGGCCAATCGCGTGGGGTGTTGGCGGCTGGATGGAAGTCTTGTGGGCGTTGTTTGAAGTTGGAGCGCGCTGTTAGAAACTCGTTGTTGAGAGACTTTTACGGCGAAACTTTAACAGACCCGAGACTTAGCGGAAATAAAATAAACTTTAAGTAAAAGAAAAGAAAGTGAGAGAAAAGCAGATGGCCTGAATGAAATCGTTGTTAACCCATTTTCTCTGATGTTGGTCTGTCACGATCGTCAGATCGTCTCCTGGGAACTCCGTTCCGAACTCTCTCTGGTCATACTGCTAGGACTGAGCTCATCTCTGAACTGCGAACAGGCCGCGAACCAGCTCGAACCGAACTGGAACCGAACTTGAGCTGGACTCTGCACTGCTTCTGGTCTGAACTGTACAGAACTGTAGGGAACAGAACTGTGAACAGAACTGAGAGCTGAACTTGAGAACAGAACTGAGAACTGAACTTGAGAACAGAACTGAGAACAGAACTGAGAACTGAACTTGAGAACAGAACTGAGAACAGAACTGAGAACTGAACTTGAGAACAGAACTGAGAACTTTTCGTTCGTGTTCTGAGACTAAACTCAAACATTTGCCCATCCCCTGGATGGGTTCTGGCCAATTAGGCTTCAGGGGTGACTGTGTCTCCACCCCTCCCACAAAATTAGGTTATCTCTAGAATTTAGTTTCCTGCTCTTAAGCAGAGAGTAAATTTAGACCTAATTTCTTACTATAAGGACATGATCAATTCTATAAAGATTTCATTCAGCTCATCTGTTGGATTATACCCATACGAACGCACCGGTACCAAACACGATGCTTTTTCATCCACTCATTCAATAGTTACATAATTGCATGAATTGTGAGTAATATACATGCATGATAGTCATGTGTATCAGTTGTAAACACACTAACAAGTTATGTCGAAGGCTATTTGAATGAAATTCCAATAATCAGCGATTTGGTGCACTCATATGTAACAGTTTCTGTGAGCTTGCTTGGAGTTTTAGCTGTCACGTGGAGTTCATTTACTGGTCATGCAAAGACAGAGATCTGGTTTGTTTCTTTGTCTTGTGAACACAAAAGTCCTCTGTCCTTCCTCGATAACTTGAGTTTCGAGTCCATAGGAAGTCAGTTAATTATTAACTATAACTGGTAGCTCCGGGCAGAATCGAGCCCCCATCTCCCTCGTGATGATGATGAATTCCTGGAGCTGAATTGTGCTTTGTTGAAAAGGATGTTAATTTGATCGAATCATTGGAAGATTAACTCATCTATATGTCTGCGTCCATAATTGCTACACCAGGGTAAAGCGTACCACCAGGGTTATCTGGATGAGGAGAGCCGCCCTCTCACAGCTTTCATCACACCCTGGGGGCTTTATGAATGGGTGCGCATACCCTTTGGTCTGAGCTCGGCACCCGCAGAGTTTCAGAGGAGTATGGAGCACTGTTTGGCTGACCTGAGAGACACAATTTGCCTCCCATACCTTGATGACAACCTGGTACACAGTAGGAGTTTTAAGGAGCACTTGGAGCACATCCGTCTTGTTCTCCAGCGTTACAAGGAACATGGTGTGAAGCTGACCCCAAAGAAATGTGAGCTGTTTAGATCGAGTGTGAGGTTTCTTGGCAAGTTGGTGACAGGAGAGGGTTACACAATGGACCCTGCAGAGATGGCTCCGGTGCAGGCGTTAAAAGAGAAGACCCCTGCCACAGTGGGTGATGTGCGCCAGATCCTTGGGTTCCTCTCCTACTACAGACCCTTCATCCCCAATTTCTCCCGTGTGGCCCACCCGCTGTATAACTTACTCACTGTCCCCAACCCCGAGAAGTGCACTCCAGACCCGACTGTGAAAAAGCCCCGTACAACAGGAAAGAAAAACAAGGGTCACTTACCATCGCAGACACCTGTACAGTGGACCAACTCTCACCAGGAAGTGTTGAACCAGTTAATAGATGCACTCACAAAGCCCCCTGTCCTTGGATATCCGGATTTCACCCAGGCATTCGTATTACATTGTGACGCATCCCAAGTTGGTCTGGGCGCGGTGTTATACCAGAGACAGCAGGGGAAGATGAGAGTGATCGCCTATGGCTCCCGCACCCTGAGTCCAGCAGAGAAGAGGTACCATCTGCACTCTGGAAAGCTAGAGTTTTTAGCGTTGAAGTGGGCCATCTGTGAACGTTTCCGGGACTATCTTTACCATGCCCCATCGTTTGTGGTATATACAGATAATAACCCACTAACATATGTACTCACCACCGCAAAACTCAACGCAACAGGACACAGATGGGTGGCGGAGTTGGCCGATTATAACTTTACCATCCGGTACCGCCCAGGCAAGAACAACTCCGATGCAGATGGGTTGTCACGGATGCCCTTGGATATTGAGGACTACATGCGTTGCTGTACGGCTGAGGCCAGTCAAGATGTAATCAGTGCATCCATGGAGGGGGTCATAACGGAAAGGAGAAACCCTTGCCGGGGTGTGGGGTTGATTCAGGTCAGTGCTTTGAGCATGGTGAAGGACAGTGAAACCAGCCAACCTCTCACCGCAGATCAAATTCGCAAAGCACAGGAGGAGGATGAAATCCTGTCGAGAGTCCTCTGGTACAAGTCACAGAGCAGGAGGCCGAGTAGAACTGAAGTGAAAACAGAGAACCCTGCAGTGGCCATACTGCTGAAACAATGGCTCAAGGTTCAAGTTGGTCCAGATGGTGTCTTGCGCCGCAGAACTTCCCGTCGAGAACAACTGCTGCTCCCCAAAGCTTATCATCCGCTGGTCTTCAAAGAACTACACCAGGACATGGGTCACTTGGGGGTCGAAAGGACGCTTGACCTGATTCGAGAACGGTTCTACTGGCCACAGATGAGCAAGGATGTTGAACATTTTGTCAGTAATGTGTGCGAATGTCTCAAGAAGAAGAAGCCGAGTAAGCAGAGCCGTGCACCTCTGGTGCCCATCCAGACCACTTTACCTTCCAGCTCGTCTCCATAGACTTCCTGCATTTGGAGAAATGCAAGCATGGCTATGAGTATATATTAGTGGTAATGGACCATTTTACGAGGTTTGCGCAGGCCTACGCGACAAGGAATAAATCGTCCAAAACAGTAGCTGACAAGATTTTCAATGACTTTGCACTCAAGTTCGGGTTCCCAAGCAGACTACATCACGACATGGGCAAAGAGTTTGAGAACAGACTGATGGCTAGCTTAAAAAAACTCTCTGGCATCCAGGGCTCGCACACAACACCATATCACCCCCAGGGTAATGGGCAGGTGGAAAGGTTTAACCGTACCCTGTTGTCCATGCTGCGTACCTTGGAGGACGAGGAGAAGGAGGATTGGAAGGAGTCCCTCGCGAAAGTTGTCCACGCGTACAACTGCACAAAGAATGAGGCAACGGGTTACGCGCCTTATTTCCTTACCTTTGGACGTTCTCCTCGCCTGCCTATTGATCTTTTATTCAATCTGGAAAAAGATGAGGCCCATGACACCTATGATGACTATGTGAGTCTTTGGAAGACGAGAATGCAAGAGGCATACCAGATTGCGGCAAAAACAGCTGTCAAGGGGGCGGTTCGGGGAAAAGTCCTCTACGACAGAAAAGTACAGGGGAGAGACCTTCACCCCGGCGACAGAGTTCTCCTCAGAAACCTCACTCCCAGAGGGGGTCCTGGAAAGATCCAGTCCTACTGGGAGGGCCAAGTGTACAAGGTGAAGGAGAGGAAAGCTGATGGCAGCCCAGTTTATGAGATCAGTCCAGAAAATGGTAAAGGAAGAGACAGAGTGGTTCACAGAAATCTTCTGCTGCCCTGTGATTTCCTTCCCCTTGACCAGCCACCAGCAGAGATTCGTCAGCCACAGAAGGACTCCCAGGGCTTTCCAAAGGAAAGAACCAAGCCAGAACGACAGCATCGGCAACAGCTAGAGCAGAGTGATACCTCCAGCGACGAATACAGTGGCAACTACCAGTGGCATCTCAGACCTGGTCGAGGGAGACGGCAAAGACAGGGTTTACTGAATCCTCTAGCAGAGCCTTTTCAGCCTCAGCAGAGTCCTCAGCATCACGAAGAGGATGTGCCACTACATAGCGAAGAGGATGTGCCACTACATAGCGAAGAGGATGTGCCACTACATAGCGAAGAGGATGTGCCACTACATAGCGAAGAGGATGTGCCACTACAATCTCAGAGACCTGATGTGAGTTCTGACAGGTCTGAGAATGTTGAATCAGAGGCCGACCCGCTGGTTCGGACGCTAGGAGAGCGACAGGCGGTAGGACCGCGACCCCAGAGACTGAGACATCAGCCTGTTGTACTAAGTTATGATACATTGGGTCAACCGTCCTTGGTAAAAAGAGACTGTAAGGTAACAGAGAGCCAGGTAACTCAGACTAAGGGTTACTGGAGGCCTTGGATGGCTGAGGTGTTCTAAAGAAATGTTCACTTGTTCCCAGAAATGTCAGGAGACATTTAATTTTGTGGGGGAGAGTGTAGCACTAAGAATGTAAAACGGGACAGATATCAGTGCACCCCCCTTTAAATTTCTAACTGTTAAAGTTATTGTTAGTTACCTGTATTACTTTATTGCATTGTGTTCAATTTGGTGAAACTCGGAGTCGTCAGCAGGGGGCAGCCGGGAGTTGCATGGCGCATGAGTGGCTGACTAGCTAGCAGCATAGAAGTAATATTCAGTACGAGATGAAGCGCGCAAGTGCAGAGAAATGTGCTCCTTGTTTGAACAGTGATTTTTTTGTGTTTTATACAGGTAAGCTGACAATAATCTTATTACTGGTAAATTCATAACAGTATTGTATTCTTATAGAGCTGTAGTTCGTGCCTGAGATGTGAAGAAAAGCTGAGTTTTTACTGTGATTACGATTGTCATGCGTGAAATGGTGGACGATAGTGTTAACAACTCAACGGGTGAAATTAGTAACTCTTAATGTGAACAAAACGGAGGAATAAAGGTTTAAAAAGATATATTCTCGAGATGTGAGTGCGTGACGAGGGATAATTAACCAAATAGATGTGTACGAACATTATTAAGTCGTGTGTATTGACGTGTCTGGGCAGTCTGAGCTAACGAGGCACACGTGTCTGTTATTGGTCCGTGCATAGACCTGTTACCCTCATTTACCATTATTTCGTCAGCCATTACATGTAAAAACGATTTCAGTACTGTTAAATAAGAACTCCAGTCAGATTCAGAGGTAAAACACTTTTATTAATCATTTTCTGAGTTTATAGTGGGAACACAGTAACTGTTAAACGGTTGAAACATAGTTCATGATATATTCAGTTCATTAGCTTATTTCATGAAAGAGTAAAAACGGATTAAAAGATAATTAAAACAGTGATATGAAAGAGAATTAAAATATGTGTGCAGTTATCAATGCTAGAGTAATGTGAATGTAGACTAAACTATTACTGAGATCTGAATATCTACTGTTACTAATTCTAAATGCTATTTTCATGGTTATGTTTAATGATTCACTTGTATTCATTTTAAAAAGAAAGTTTGTAATACTTTAATGATGGTATTCATCAGACCTTTCCTTTTATGTCGTTTATAGCGGGCACAGCACATGTTTAGATCTATTTTAATGTTTGTGTATTTAGGGCATGTATTTCTTGAGAATTGAGTACTGTATAAAGAGTAATGCGCCTAGTGTTACGTACCAGCTTAGACATTTGCACCATCAGACATGTGATTGTTTATGATAATTTGTAAAGGTATCACAGGACAAGAGCATAGAAGTAATATTCAGTACGAGATGAAGCGCGCAAGTGCAGAGAAATGTGCTCCTTGTTTGAACAGTGATTTTTTTGTGTTTTATACAGATAAATAAATGTGTTGCCCCAGGAAGTGACATCGCTTCATTCCTAAAAGTGTAACATTCACGACGATGTAAAGTCACTCTGGCCACTCATTCACATAAAATAATATACAGATTTAAAATTTGTAAAACATGTTTTGTGTCATTTAATTTTGAGTACAATGCATCTTTTTGCATGGGGATAATTATTTGGAAGTCATTAATAGGGCCAATATACAATGATCAATTTTCACAATTTTTCCCCCCAATTTTTTTTACAGTGCATGTAATTATGCATAATTTACTGTTATTACTATGGTAAGTACATGTAACATAATGTGTAACAAACAGGGCGGGCGAGAGCCATGAGAGGATTCGAGACTGGTGTGACGCTCATCTGCAATCACGCCACCGGCCTCACGCCGCTCTCTCACGGCTATCACCCACCCTGCTTGTCATAATATGTACTGTAAAATAAAGTGTTACCTACATTGTTCTAGTGTTTTTTTGTTGTTGTTTTTTTTGCATATTGTGCCTTTAACCTCTTAAACTCTGCTGACCCTGTACAGGAATTACATCATCAAGTATATACTTTAAATTTGAAATGTCTGTGGAGGAGCTCGGACCTCATATGTGGTACAATTTGAAAGTTTAGGATTATATTTTATATGTTTATTATATCACACACACACAACATATACTATAATATTGATCACTTTCAGAAGTGTTTTAAGAAATTTCAGGGTTTTCTGTAAAATGACAGGGATATTGCATTTATACCACTGTATATGGGTATGGGGATTGGGGGGATTAGGCAGAAATTACATAAAATGTGATATTCCTCCATTCAGATTCATTTGAATAAATCTTGCATACAACATGATACAGACAAAATTATTTTTCCAGTATTTTCTGGAATCTAGTGGAAACAGCCAAAACTGTCTGCAGGGTGCTAGAACTCAGAGGGCCTGAGTTACACACTTTCAAAACTGAATTTAGGGGCCTCTTTTTTGGGGTGGGGGTTATTACATCTCAGACAACATATACTTACATGTTTATCACTTTAAGCAGTGGTTTATGTAACTTCAAAGGGTTTCCTGTAAAATGATACCAACATTGTGTATTTAGAGACCACTGTATGTGGGTATGGGAAGCTTTTCAATTTGGGTAGGCCAAATCCAGACGGAAATCCCCAAAAATGGACCCATAAGTGGGGTGTAGTTCACCGTAAAATGAAAATTAAGTTATCATTTACTCACCCTGGTGTTGTAATGTCGTATGTCGTGTCACATGGGATCATTCTGTGATACTTTTGCATCTTTTTTGTAAAAATTATCCTTTTGTGGTCCGAAAAAGAAAGAAGGGAATACATTAGAAGAACACCAGTGTGAGTAAATGAGGACTTCATTTTCATTTTAGAGTGAACTATTTTACAATAGTGAACTATTGCTCAAACATTTTAACTTCTGTTTCAGATCATCACTGCTGTACATTACAATAGGGAGAATAAATGCAGATCTGTGCACAACATGTTTCTATTCATGGTTTTACTAAATTCTATTATATGATAAAAGAGGATTTATTAGTCAGAGAATGGATACTTAAACCTTTAACTCTATGTTTATGGTTTATGGTAATATGATTGTTAGTAGATTCAATGAACATTATAAAACAAAACTATAATATGAGAAATTCTACATGCATGATACATGTTACATTGCACATGGTTGTAAGTGTAGTCTGTACACTTTCATCTACATAAAACTGCTCAGTATATTAAATGGTTTCCTGTGGTCTAGTGTGTTACTTCCTTATTCACCCATTGTGTGTGACTCGTTCTATCCCTTTTATCACACTCGCTGTAATGGAGGTGTTCTTCTTCATTGTGTTTCAGCTTCTTCTGGAGGTTCAGTCTTACAGTAAGTGATCTCTGCTGTTTAATGTGTTTTTAAAATATGTCCACATTTATAGTGAACAAAGTTTTATTGGCAAAAATATTTCAGCATGTCTGATATGTGTGTTTAATATGAACATACAAACACGTGAACTACAACCTACATAATATATTTGTTTAATAGAGTATTTATTTATTTCATTGGTTTTTAAAGCAGTACATAAGACAAAACAGTTATAGATATAATCATTACAAAAACACATACAATAGAGAGTAGGTTGTATATGCAATGTGAAGTGTGTGTGTGTGTGTATTAAGTGTGTAAAAGTGTGTTAAGTGTGCATATATTTCCATTATATTTCCCACCCTGAAAAAAATAAACTACCGTGTCGTTGATTTAAAGTGCATTTTTATATTGGACTAAGAAAAAATTCATGTTCCCTTTCGAGGGAACTCGCACTGCATCGGGACGACGCTTTGGGGATGCTCCCTTAGCATCAGCGAATCTGAAACCAGAATGCCAACTAGGCCAATCCGATTGGCGTGCGTGATGACGTCATTGTGACGGCATACCCGGAAGTATAAAAGGGGAGCTGGAACGTAATGGCGGTAGTTATTGCTCTTCAGCAAGCGCTATCTGTCAAACTGTCTGTCTATTTACTGTTGTATGTCAGTGAAAGTGTGTGATTGAAATGAAGTGTGAAAAAGTGAGAGAGTTCAAGCAGTGTGTGCATCCTTGCCCTCGCTACATGTCGGGCTCGGATACACACCTGCTGTGTGTGCACTGCCTGGGCGTTCAGCATGCTCGAGCGGCTCTCGAGGGAGCCGCTTGTGAGCATTATGAAAGCTGACGCTCAGAGTGCTCCGCTCTCGGCGTGAGCCCCGTGGATCGGTCCCGCATCCGCCGAGGCGGTGCGGCGAGGCTGGTCATGGGGCTCACGGATGGACTGTCAGCGGGACTGGGACTGCTGAGGCATTTTCCCAGTCTTTATCTGACAGTTCAGATGTTCTCCTTCCCCGTGTGGAAGCCCGCGCTGCGGCTTCTTCCCCCGGGGCGGAGGACGCGATGTGTGAGAGGTCTGATTCTGAGGAATTAGACGTACTCAGCATCGAGGCAGTCAAAGTCATAAGCACTTCTTAAATATGCAAGATTCCATCCACGCGATTGCTGGGAAAAAAGAAAAAAAAGGCAGCGCGCAGGTTATGGGTCTGCAATTAATGTGAACACACGCGATCGGTGTGCATGAGATACTGGTTGGCTTAACGGACGAGTCCGTATAGTAAAATAAATCAGTATTTGTCTGATATGGCTGCATTTAAGTCTGAGGATTTAAATGAGATATTATCTGACTCTGAGGAGTTAGATATTCAGTCATTTCAGACCATGTTTCACTGTATTGTGTGACACTGTTTGGCTTTTTTTCTCGAGGGATGAAAGCCAATTGTATTATGACGGCTTGAACCACGTTGCTGAGGCAACGCGGGGTCTATGAGTCCGTATAAATACAAATAAAACAGTGTCGTCTGATTAATTACGGCTACATTTAATTTTAAGGAATTAAAATTAAATATAATCTAACTTTGAGGAGTTAGATATTCAGCCTATCATTCAGACTATGTTTCACCTTATTGTGGCTGCATTTAATTCTGAGGAATTAAATTAAAATATTATCTGACTTTGAGGAGTTAGATATATTTTTTATTCAGCCTGTTATTCAGATCAGGTTGCACGGGTTTGGTGATTATGATGGCATTTAATTCCGAGGAATTGAGTGTCATGTTATCCGACTTTGATAAGTTGGATACTTTAAATTCTGTCACCCAAGCGTGTTTAACTTGTGAACTGGATATTCATCTAAGATGGAGCCCTCCTGAAGTTGATGTCGTTCTCGCCGCCTTGTGGCCTGCGGGACACATCAGTTTCAGGCAATTGCTAATCGCAGTGTCCGCTCTAGGGTTGTGGCCCTGTTGAGCTGCTCCCTTAGATGAGGCCCCCTGCTGGCCAGCCCCCTCTCCCGGGTAGGAGCGATCGAGGTCGCCTCCCCTGTGGAGTTTTCGGGAATCGACGCTGTGTTCCCGCCGTCTAGTACGCTTCGGGCCACATCGTTTCCCCGTGCACGCGTGCTGCACCAGCCGCCTCTAGCAAGACTTGCGGTGGTCCAGCAAACGCGTACGCACACCGAAAATCTTCCTCGATTTCGCCCTGCCGGTAAGCCGCTTCAGGGGGTCGGGGAGGAGGCTCGGTTGACACCCAAGACCGGCCTCGAGAGGCTGGTTCCCTTAGCAGATTATCTCGGCGCATGGTTATGCCTCCGAATATATCAGCTTGGGGCCTGCGACTGTAGGAAGGGGCATACAGACTGCAGTCCGGTTACCTTCCCCTGAAGTTCAGTGGGGTGGTCTGGACGGCAGTGGTCCCTGGGCAGGTTCGGGTAATGGAACAGGAAGTTCACTCCCTGTTGGTAAGGAGGCCACAGAATGTGCTCCTCCGCCAGACAGGGAGTCCGGGTTCTACAGCCAGTACTTCATAGTTCCTAAGAGGGATGGCGAGTTGCATCCAACTTTAGACCGGAGGTACTTGAATCGTTCTCTGAGGAGATTCAGATTCAAGATGCTTAGCATTTCCTCCATTGTGATTCAGATCCAGTCTGAGGACTGGTCTGTCACGATGGGTCTGAAGAGGACGCATACTTCCCTGTATCCATCCTTCTGTGTCACAGGAAGTTCCTGAGGTTCGCTTTTTGGGGCAAAGCGTACCAATATCGGGTTCTTCCAGGCGGCCTGGTCTCTAAAATGAAGCTAGGCCACAGCATCACTGTGAAGCAGTTTAAGGTCTGCTGGGGCTCATTGCGGCTGCGTCCAACAGAATATCTCTTGGCCTGCTGCATGAGACCCTTACAGTGGTAGCGGGGAATCAAGGGGTTTTCCTCTGGGGGAAAACCATTCTGTATGATCAGGGTAACGCGCAGATGCCTTCGTTCCCTAGTCATATGGAAGAAACCTTGGTTTCTGTCCCAGGGGCCAGTGTTGGGAGCGTTCTGTTGCCGGGAATCCGTTTCAACAGACGCCTCCCTCACTGGCTGGGACGTGGTTATGGGAAGTAAACCAGGTGGCTTTCCTTGAGGGGAAATCCATTCTGTATGATCAGGGTAACGCGCAGTGGCCTTCGTTCCCTAGTCATATGGAAGAAACCTTGGTTTCTGTCCCAAGGGCCAGTGTTGGGAGCGTTCTGTTGCCGGGAATCCGTTTCAACAGACGCCTCCCTCACTGGCTGGGACGTGGTCATGGCGGCCGCTTTGCGAGAGGTCTGTGGGAGACCAGGCATTTCTCCTGGCACATCTACTGCCTGGAAATGCTGGCGGTCTACAAAGCTCTGAGGAGCTTTTTCCCGGACCTCCGCAGCCACCATGTCCTGATATGGAAGTAAACCAGGTGGCTTTCCTTGAGGGGAAATCCATTCTGTATGATCAGGGTAACGCGCAGTGGCCTTCGTTCCCTAGTCATATGGAAGAAACCTTGGTTTCTGTCCCAAGGGCCAGTGTTGGGAGCGTCCTGTTGCCGGAAATCCGTTTCAACAGACGCCTCCCTCACTGGCTGGGGCGCGGTCATGGACGGCCGCTTTGCGAGGGGCCCATGGGAGGGCCGTCATTCCTCCTGGCACATAAATTGCCTGGAGATGATGGCGGTCTACAAAGCTCTCAGGAGCTTTCTCCCGCACCTCCGCGGCCAGCATGTCCTGGTACGGACAGACAATACGTCTGTCGTAGCGTACATCAACCGCCAGGGGGGACTGAGGTCGCGCTTTCTGTACAGGATAGCACGCCGAGTCCTCCTGTGGACCCAAAGGAAACTGTTGTCCATCAGGGCAATGTATGTCCCGGGGGTCCAAAATCAGGGAGCAGACATCCTGTCGAGGCAGGGGCTGAGGCCCGGGGAGTGGCGACTCCACCCAGAGGTGGTGGAGGCCATATGCAAGAGGTTTGGCCCAGTGGAAGTGGATCTGTTTGCGTCTCGAGAGACGTCCCACTGTCCACTGTGGTTTTCCCTCACGCATCCAGCTCCGCTGGGGCTGGATGCCATGGTGCAGACGTGGCCGAGGCTGCGTCTGTACGCATTTCCCCCGATTGCTCTGCTCCCGGGAGTCCTGGAAAGGGTCCGTCGACAGGGGGTCAGTCTACTTCTGGTAGCACCCCGTTGGCCGACTCGAGTTTGGTTCTCGGATATCATAGCTCTGCTAGCAGGTCAGCCGTGGGAGATTCCTCTGAGGAGGGATCTCCTATCTCAGGCGGCGGGTACGATATTTTACCCCCGCCCGGAGATTTGGAACCTGTGGGTCTGGCCCCTGAGGGGACCAGGTTCATAGAGGCTGGCCTATCGGCAGACGTGATAGAGACCTTACTCAGCTCCAGGGCTCCGTCTACGAGGAGACTGTACAGCTTCAAGTGGAATGTATTTTCCACTTGGTGCAGAGAACGTGAGTGGACCCAGTTAACTGCCCAGTGGCTTCAGTGCTGGAGTTCCTCCAAGATCGTTTCTCTGCAGGGCTTACCCCGTCCACACTCAAGGTGTACGTGGCTGCCATTGCGGCTTTCCACACTCCTTTGGGTGATGGGCCTCTGGGTAGGCACCAGCTGGTTGTACAATTCCTCCGTGGGGCTCGGAGGATGAGGCCTGCGGCTCGGTCCAGAGTTCCAACCTGGGACCTGGCAGTGGTTCTCGAAGGATTGGCTGAGGCCCCCTTCGAACCATTGGAGTCGGCTGGACCAAAGGATCTGACCCTTAAGGTGGCTTTTCTCCTTGCCAATACCTCTCTCAGGAGAGTGGGAGATCTCCAGGCCTTGGCGGTAACGCCGACCTGCCTGGAGTTTGCCCCGGGAGGAGTAAAAGCCATCTTACACCCTAGGCCGGGCTACGTGCCTAAGGTGCCATCAAGGGTGGTCAGGTCATTGGTCCTGCAGGCATTTCATCCTCCGCCTCATGTGACGGCGGAAGAGGGGAGACTTCACCTACTCTGCCCGGTTAGGGCGCTCAGAGTTTATTTGGCGAAGTCTGCACAGTGGAGGAGATCACAACAACTGTTGGTGTGTTTTGGCTCACCTAAGAAGGGATTGCCTGCGTCTACTCAGACAATCAGTAATTGGATTGTCCAGGCGATTACCATGGCCTATCAGGTGCGCAGTTTGCCTTCACCTGTGGCCGTGAGGGCTCATTCCACCAGAGGCATGGCCTCTTCGGTGGCCCTTCTTTCTGGGGTCCCCTTGCAGGATATCTGCGAGGCGGCCGGGTGGGCTACCCCACACACTTTTATCAGGTTTTATAGCCTGGATCTCCCTACGACGCCTGGTGCTAGGGTGCTCCAGTCCTAGCTGTGCCCGGTTTCCGGCTTCACACTAGGGCAGGCGCTACCCTTCGGTGTGGCCTAGTGGGTACTCGTTCCCCAAAGCGTCGTCCCGATGCAGTGCGAGTTCCCTCGAAAGGGAACTGCTCGGGTTATGTATATAACCCTTGTTCCCTGAGAAGGGGAACGAGCACTGCATCCCGACGCCACACCTCGGCGCGCCTGGAGCGCATGCTTCAGAGCAATTACTACCGCCATTACGTTCCAGCTCCCCTTTTATACTTCCGGGTATGCCGTCACAATGACGTCATCACGCACGCCAATCGGATTGGCCTAGTTGGCATTCTGGTTTCAGATTCGCTGATGCTAAGGGAGCATCCCCAAAGCGTCGTCCCGATGCAGTGCTCGTTCCCCTTCTCAGGGAACAAGGGTTATATACATAACCCGAGCAGATTTCTGATGTAAACTTGTTTTGTTCAGTTTGCCTTGAAGCAAATAACGAACCCCCTAGATTCTTTTGAGTGACGTGAGTCATGTGAATGATCTTGTACTGTACGAGTTGAAGATTTGTATTGCTAGTCATAGAAAAGATGTTACTACAGATTTCCTTCCAGAAGTCAAGAGCCAAGTCACTTTCCCATTTAGCCATTGGTAAATGTATTGTTGTATTGTTATTTGAAATAAATGTATGAAGTTTTTGCTTTATAGAGTATTACTGTATACATCAGCAATGATCAGTTCACTGTTTTGGTTGCTGCAGAAGCTCCTGCTGTAAAAGTGTCTCCAGATGTCCTAAGAGAGTCCAGCTCAGTGAAGATGATCTGTGAGATTCCAGCAGATGTTACAGTCAAACAGTGTCATTTCTACATAAACAGAGAACAGAAGAATATAAAATACAGTTGGAAGTGTGAGCTGGATCTCACTGATGCTGAAGTGCTCAGATGGGCAGATGTAAAATCACCTGCATCTGTCGACATTACCTGCTTCTACTCAATACATGAGGACGGGATTGATAAACCATCATCTCATTCTCCTGCTGTCACAGTGATGGTTCTAGGTGAGATATTTCACTGCTGTTCTGGTTTGTAAAATGTTATTGAAATGTTTTTTTTGTATTAATTATGAATTATTTGACTTAAACAGGTTCACTTCAGAAACCCTTCATCGCTGTTAGTGACGATGATGTCCAGATCAGCATAGCCTGTGAAATACCACTTTCAGTCAAAGCTGATTTCACCTGTAGTCTCTACACTGAGGATGTTCTTCTGCACAGAAGTGTTTCTCAGAGGATTCAGTCTGGAGAACATTACTGTGTGTTTTATGTAAGTCATAGTGATCTCTTCACACAGTCAGTGAACAGCAGACGGCTGAGCTGTGATTATTCACTCAACACTGAACCTGAGGTCAGATCACCACGCAGTGACACACACACCATCAGAGGTGAGGACTTTTCATACATTATATGAGCAATATTTATATTATAATAGTAAATAAAATAGTAAACAAAATAATTTAATATTATTACTATTTAATATTATTTAACATTATTACTGTATTTTGAATATTATTACTGTATTAAAACATGTCCATGTGGTTAACCTCAGACAGTGGCAAAACTGTAAATACATTTTTTTATATTTGAAATATATATATATATATATATATATATATATATATATATATATATATATATATATATATATATATATATATATATATATATACACTTTAAATTGCTTCAGTGTGAAACTATATTTCTTATTGCACAGCTTTCTTATGTGACTATTAGTCAGTCGCAGGATTTAGCCGTCAAATATTGATATACAGTGTTACAGCTGAAGTGTATAATTGACCATTGTCTTTGGCAACTGATTTAAGGCTAATAGTTTCATATCTGTCATATCTCATCTCACTCTGACACACTGTTGATTCTCTCAGCTGTTTTCACACCAGCCTCTGCTCGACCGGAAACCACCAGAGAGTCAGAAACATGTACGTGTATTTTTGCTTTGTTCATAAGAGAATATTAAATGTGTTAAATGTTAAATAAGAAGAATAATTTTCTTGACAGTGAGATCATCCAGAAACACTGATGCCTGTAATCATGATGCAGTTTTTTATTCTAATATGATTTCATGAGATCTTTTGTGTTGCAGCTGTTCCTCATACAGATCACATTCACTCTGAAGGTTCATTCACTCACAACACACACAATCTGATTTTCTGAACACTTATAAAAACTAAAACAAACATTGAAATTTCATCCTTTCATGATCATATGATGTGACATGTTCATTTAAAAGAAATGTAATAAGAACAATCTTCACATAATATATCTGATATAGATATGAAGATGGATTGAAGTCTTATTTTTGTCTTTTGACAGTCTCATGGCTTACAGTAGTGCTGATTTTCACTGGTATTGGTTTATTTGTGTCTGGACTCATGGGATTCTTCTGTCTCTGCCACTTTGACAGTAAGTTTACATATGCATAACCTGAGCTCCATGATATAGAAACATATGATAATAAAGTGTGTATCTGTGCAGGTTCTGATGGCGTTCTCACAGAGGTGATCTACAGCTCCTGCCAGGTGGAAACAACATCTCTGTTAACTTCCTCTGTGTGCTCCTCAAAACACAGATGAACCGTTTCATTGCTTCACTTGTTGCACCTCTAAAGAGAAAAACATATTTGTACAGAAAGAATGATCAGTATGTAGCTAGAAAGATGGATGGAAACATATCTATTGTGAATCCTACACAGACCTAATCTATGACAAAAACATGATTTTCTCAGCTTTTTGCTCAAAATGTTGCTTTTTTATGAAACTTACAAAAAGATAATGCATGAAGCTAGAATAGGCTCTGTTCTTTCTTTTGATGTATTGCATGTTAAATAATAAAACAAAGTATTCCGGGGGCCATGAGAGTTTTGTGAAAATGATCAAAACTGCTGGCAGTGGCTGGCAACTTTTTTCATAAATCCTGGCGTGGAAAGAGTTTAATGTAGCAGAAAGCATCTTCAAATCATCTGTAGTGATGCAGAGTGAGTGACAGATTTAAAGCAGCAAAAATTTTAAATCTTATTTCTATATTTTTACACTTTTTTTAAATCAACTATTGTGTGCTAACAATAAAGTTGCATTTTAACTGCAGCATGTTATAAACAATTTAGCAAAATTCATATAGTGCCATACTTGTTCAGTTTGTATTCACTGTAAAAAATGATTGTACATTTAACTGTAAATGATTGTTAATTGCTTAACATTACATCCCTTACTATATATGGCGAAATTGTAATAGATCCAACATTACATTAATGCAATTTTACAGTAAAATATTGTTAAATGTACCATATTTGTAAGTAAAAAAAGAACAAATAATTGTATAACTTACAGTGAATAGACATATGCTGACATTCCCTTTGACACTTCACATTTGATGTTTTTGAATTTTAATAATTATGTTTCTTAGTTTTTTGTTATCAGTTATGTATCAGGATTTCATGTTACCATATAATCATTTTTATTGCATTAAAGCTGCTGTCCGTAACTTTTTTTGTGTTCAAGATTTACAAAGATTATATAATGACATGAATCCATTTTCCAAACCATGTTTTTGTCTTACCCTGATTAATTATGGTATATTGGGACTATTTCAGACCGGTCTGGTGGGAACCGCTGCAGAGGAGCACAGTCCCTGCGTGACTCGCCATAGACATAAACAGAGAGAAGTAGCTCCGGCTGCAATGTTCTTCCGCAAGACGCATGCAGTTCTGTTTATTAACTGCTAGAGCGCAAAAAGTTACGAACTGCAGCTTTAATTTAGTGTCATATGTGCGGTCACCTTCTATATATTAGTATTTACATCAGCTTGTGGAAAAGCTTCTTGTGATGAACTTTGAATTTATTTATCATTTAACTTTCTCTTTGCCATCATTGTTATTATGGTGGATGTCATATATAATACAAAACATATTTGAGTAGCAGCGTGGCCTTGCTAATTCAGCAGAAGAGATGTTGAGATTTTTAAAAAAATATAAATTAGTTTAAATTATACAATTTACAGGTTGTTTTTTAAATATGTAAACATTTTTACAGAAAAGCAACCACCGCTTTGTAATAATGACAGGATTTTTGTAGTGTTATTTTCTGTTAAACAACTGTCTGTTCAATGAGCAACTAATGTTTTAGTCTGAAGATGAAGATAGACAAGGCCAAAATAACAGCATTGTTTATTCTATGCAAAACTCAGGCAATCCATAATGATAGCACAAACAAAACAGTGTGCAATAGCAATACCAGCCAATGAACTGAGGAAACTGAAGGACTTAAAGGGTTACTTTAGCAATTAGCATTAAAGGGATAGTTCACCCAAAAATTTAAATTAGCCCATGATTTACTCACCATCAAGTCATCCTAGGGGTATATATGACATTTTTCTTTCAGACGAATAAAATCTGAGTTATATATATATAAAAAAAAGGTCCAGGCTAATCCAAGCATTAAAATGGCAGTAACTCAGTTTTTGAAGTCATGCAACTGTCCATCAAATAACGTGCTCCACGCAGCTCTGGGGTGTTATTAAAGGCCTTCTGAAGCGTTTGTGTAAGAAAAATATCCATATTTAAAACTTTATAAAGTAAAGTTTTGGCCGACCAGCCGAAGGCGAGAGATTAAATACACATTCATCTTCCCAGCGCTGAAGTACCCCTTTAAACTCAAATACAGACAGGTGTGTAATTAAATGAAGCTGGAATATCCATGGCAACCAAGGACTGGCGGGAACAAAGGAGCACAAGAAACAGGTTCATATGAGAAACAAACTAAAACTCCATGAAAACAAAAGAAAAACGCAGACAGAACGTGACTCACGGTCTGCTGCTTTTATGCAGAGTAAACATACATAATAAAGTGACCACTGAGTGAACAATGTATTCCACATTATTAATTGTGATAGTATGATCTAGTCTTTCTTAAAGTCTATTAATGGTTCAGTTACTTTTGTTACTTTTACAAAACTACCTAGTCTGTGAGCCTACAAACAAATGTTACATTTGTGCCAGTTCTGCTGTACATGTGGTCACATGATGTACGCTCATCTTCATAGTTCTGAATGCACAAGTATTTAATAGTTTCCTGTGGTCTGATGTGTTACTTCCTATAATTCACCCATTGTGTGAGTCTTTTCTCTTTTCACTCTCGCTGTAATGGAGTTGTTCATCTTCATTGCTTTTCAGCTCCTTATGGAGGTTCAGTCTTATAGTAAGTGGTTTCTGCTGTTTAATGTTGATTAAATATTGAATGTCCACATTTTAAATAATGTCCACATTTGTAGTTAAAAAAGTTTAATGTTGTAAAATATTTCAGCATGTGTGATCAGTAGGTTTTTGTTTCAGTAGAGCAAACACATGAACTTACAACCTCTGCTTTAAGGCATATTAGTTTTAGTTAGCAATGTCATTACAATGTTTTAAACTGATTGCTATTACCTGATTAAGCTAATATTTGGGTAACTAGAAATATGGAGAATATCTATATTATTTGGACATGTATTTGGAAAATCCACTGTAGTATTTTATATTTATTTTTTACTATTACATCCGCACATGTTCATATGAAAGTAATTCTGGGTGTTACCAGAAATTGAGAAGAATCCAGCTATCGAAAATAGAATCTTTTTAAAAAAGGGAAAAAAATTATAATTTTTCCCATAGATTTCACTATTCATTGTATAGTTTGGTGCTGTTGTAAAGCCATTAGGGATTAGATTAAGCCAGGATTAGGCTTTAGTTAAATTAAATTAGGACATTTAAGTATCTTTTTATTTAGTTATAACAGCTCAAACATGCATTTTAGACTGGTACTAGGCCGTTACTGTTAAAGCAGGCATTCATTTGTTTAAAGGTTAAACCAAAACATGGACCGCAGTTGGAAAATTATGCTTGCACACATGTTCAGATCTAATGATTGATTGATCTGTTTTGTGTTGTTGCAGAAGCTCCTGTTGTAAAAGTATTTCCAGAAGTCCTAAGAGAGTCCAGCTCAGTGAAGATGATCTGTGAGACGCCAGCAGATGTTACAGTCAAACAGTGTCATTTCTACACAAACAGAGAACAGAAGAATATAAAATACAGTTGGAAGTGTGAGCTGGATCTCACTGATGCTGAAGTGCTCAGATGGGCAGATGTAAAATCACCTGCATCTGTCGACATTTCCTGCTACTATGAGGTGGACAATAATAAATCATCATCTCATTCTCCTGCTGCCACAGTGACGGTTCTAGGTGAGATATTTCACTGCTGTTCTTCTAAGTTAGAAACCGTTGTTGAAATGTGTTTAGTAACTATGGATTATTTCACTTGAGAAACCCACCATCAGTGTTAGTGATGTTACATCTATAGGGCACTTCTGGATGGATATTATTTATAAAGACCCTTTCAATTGGCTGTATAATGTAATGTTGAAAGGACAAATACTAAATAAGAGCCGAGTATGCTATAGTAACATAGGCTTCCATTATGTTTTCTTTATCACTGGACAGTAGAAAAGTGAAAAAGTTAGCATTTTATTCAAAGTAAACATAAAAAATGTCATGTAGATGTGTTATAAATAATTACCGTTAATAAGAAAAATCTAAGAAAAATAAGCGTGCGCACACACACACACACACACACACACACACACACACACACACACACACACACACACACACACACACACACACACACACACACACACACACACACACACACACACACACACACACACACACACACACACACACACACACACACACACACACACACACACACACACACACACACACACACACACACATAAATAATACAAAAAGATACTTTCAAATGTTTTAAATGATTATTACTACAATGTTTAGTTCAGTACAATGTTAAGATTTATGCCAATCTTTGTAAAGACATTTTTTTCATTTTAAATGCAACCTATGATGTTCTCACTGCAGTTTCAACAGCAACATCCACTCACAAAACTAACACAGAAACAAGTGAGTAAAGTTCAGTGTATCTGACAATAAAAATATTATTTCATAGTGTTTATTGTAATTCATAGCTCATTATTTTACTCATCAATTTCAGCAACAACGGCAGCCATTTCCACTACTGAAAGCCCAGTGTTCACCAGAGCGGGTAACTTTTATAAATATCAGTAGAACCCCATATAAGAAAAACTGAGTCGGCTGTGTATTTTATGCATGATATAATTTGAGTTCTTTCTGTTGCAGCGGTTTCTAGTGTTCACAATTCAGCTGCTGATCGTAATGCTCCACTCGCACCACCATCCAGAGGTTTTATTCTATATCTTTTTCTTCCATTTTTGAAATGATTTGACCATTTCATTCTCTTTCAGATCCCTGTAGAACATTTACTTTTTTCCATGCACACAATAAAAGCAAAACAAATCTGGATCATTTCAATTGTCAGGACTGATGCATCTAAAGCACCCATATTAATCATCTTAATGCATATAAACAAAACATGGATTAAAGTGTTAGTTTTCTTTTGACAGAAGAATGGTTTATAGTGCTGGTTTCCACTGGTGTTGGTGTAATTGTGACTGGACTCATCTGTCTTTGCTGGTTTGCATGTAAGTCAAGTTTACAATTGTTCTCTCTGTGCTGTTCAATATAGAAATTATCATGTGAAATCATTTATCATGCAAATGTATCATTAAAACTATAGAGTTGACCAAAGTGCTGTACAGGAGTAAAAACTCAACATAATACAGTAGCTCATTGTTTTCTAGGTAAAAAACGAGGAAAACAGTAAGTTTTATTTCATGCAATTAATTTAATCTTCTGTGATATGTATTGTAGGCAGTGTTATGTTAGTATCACTGAAATACTAATATCGTTTTTTTGTTGTCGAGCTGTATGTGCAAATGTTTATCACATTATATATGCATGCATGAAAAGATGCCATAAAGATTAATATTTTATTCTTAGCAATAAAATAAGATTCATACGATCAGATGTGCCCAGTCATGGAATCGGTATGGTGAGTATCTTTGCAATTACTTTTTCAAATCACAAAGTAATACATATTTATAATATCATAATGATTAAGAATGGCTGAAATTGACATGACCTTAAAGGGTTAGTTCACCCAAAAATGAAAATTCTGTCATTAATTCCTCACCCTCATGTCGTTAGACACCCGTCAGACCTCCGTTCATATTCGGAACACAAATTAAGATATTTTAGTTGAAAGCTGATGGCTGAGAAAGGCTTCAGATAGGCCTCCATTGGCATTCAGTACATTGACACTTCCAAGATCCATGAAAGGCACTTAAAACGTCGTTACAAAGTCCATCTCACCACAGTGACTCTACAATAATTTTACGATGCGACGACAATAGTTTTTGTGCGCAAAAAAAATCAAAATAACACCTTTATCCAACTTGTTATTGCCTTCCGTGTGTGCCTCCACGACGCATGCGCGAGAATATGACGTAGCGCCAGCGTTCGGGAATCCATGAAATGCACACTTAAGCCCCATTTTGAGAACTACACCGAGACCTAAAGCACGATCAATGTAGAATCCAACAGCTTATACGCGCTTCTTCCTCTCCTTGTAAACAAATCGCTTCTGGGTGTAATGTGTCCGAACGCCGGATCTGCGTCATATTCTCGCGCATGCGTCGTGGAGGCACACGGAAGGCAATAACAAGTTGGATAAAGGTGTTATTTTGATTTTTTTTTGCGCACAAAAACTATTGTCGTCGCATCGTAAAATTATTGTAGAGCCACTGTGGTGAGATGGACTTTGTAACGACGTTTTAAGTGCCTTTCATGGATCTTGGAAGTGTCAATGTACTGAATGCCAATGGAGGCCTGTCTGAAGCCTTTCTCAGCCATCAGCTTTCAACAAAAATATCTTCATTTGTGTTCTGAATATGAACGGAGGTCTGACGGGTGTCCAACGACATGAGGGTGAGTAATTAATGACAGAATTTTCATTTTTGGGTGAACTAACCCTTTAATTATGTTTTTAGAGTTCTGGACCTGCAGAGACATATTCTCTGATCACTTCTGTACCGGCCACATCTCAGCCCATATCTGTAGGTGAGAGAACCTCATTCTCAGGAAATGATCTCAGATAACGGGAAGCTTAGTAACAGATTTCACCAAGAGAGATACATAAACCTGTTGAGTTAAAAACAACATACAGTGACCACAGAAACTGGTACCATTTCCTCTTTCAAGTATTCAGCAGACCAGCATTAATATTAACCACTCTCTTAAAGAAACTGGTACAAAGATCTCATCAGAAGTAAACAAGAAGATAATAAAGGTTTTAAGAGTTTAGAGATATTTTGCTTATTATGTTGGGTGTGGCTTTGGACAAATGGTCCAACTCCTACAGTCAATACAGGCATATGGGACAGTGATTCATGTAAATTCCCATTGTTAACACGTTTCCATTTGAAAGAGGTTTCTCTCTTGGTCACAGTATATAAGGAGAAGTAGGAAAAGGGTCAGGGCGCGATACTGTAACCAGTTCAGGCCATAACGCTGAGTGTCTCCTAGATGCTCAGCGTCATGTAATTTTCAGATGTCAGGTATGCATCTTTTACTCTTTACTTCAGAGTATTTGATGTTATGTATTGGTTATCTTTGAATTGATTATGTAATTGGCGTTATACATTTACCTGACTGTTAATAAGTTGTTACTTTTTGATTTATTCTGATTTACTCTGGAATTATTAACTATCTCTATTAGATTATGAAAGAGTATAATTTCAACAAAGGGTTAAACAGAATAATTCAATGTGTGGTTTACCATTAAATATAAATGACCAAGTAACCAATTGGCATTCTAACCTAAATTCGAGATTATGATACAATGGAGTCAGATAAAAGATGAATTGGGATTAAATCCTTTTTCCCAGCTGAAAAGACCGAATGCCCAGCGACCTTCACTCAAGGACCGTTATCCTCCATTGGAACGATTGAGCGGGCTTTGCAAATCAATAGTTATTTACTTTGGGGCCACTTACATGACACCATTTTCATCCAAAATAGAAAACTCTCAATGTGCAAATTATATACAGTGTACAGATGCATTGCATAGAATGGGAATGGCACATGGCCATGTTTACACATATTGTATAGTAAAATGGTATATCAAATTATTCTGTTATATCTTTCATAACATTGAGAATCATCTTTATACAAAGTTTGGATAAAAAAAGCTTGAAGCATAAAAATTGACTGGTGAATGAAAAAAAAATCCCATTGTTTTTGTCTATTCATGTCTTTTCATTTTCTCAATAAATAGTTCTGGTGTCCTCTACAGAGCAGAGGATATGGCATATAACATAGGATTTTTTTTATATACATTTGTGTTTTTTATGCTCCAAACAATGTAATGACCTAAAAAAAGTCTAAATTCACAAAACCTTTTTTTCTGGTTCTCAGGAAGATGATGTGTTAAAATACTAGTAACGCATTAAAGAAATGTAAAGGCAGACTAATAGATTAATAGACAATTTCTTGCAAAATATTTTCGAAAATCCAAGTACTGGTAAAAGTGAATAGTAAATAAATAATCATTCATTTTTTCTCACTGTACACTGCTATGGTGGAGCACATTTACTAGAGCACTCTCAGTCAGGGGCGTAAATCGCGGGGGGGACGGGGGGGACCGGACCCCCCCAATCTGAGGGCTGTCCCCCCCTAAAAACCATGCTGCGTATTGTAAATAATATAACAATATATACTTAAAATAAATGTGTATGTAGTAAAACAATACAAACGCAAACGGGACAAAAAAAAATGCATTTTAAGTTTAGAAACATTTTGAGTCCCCCCTCCCCCCTTGCCCCACAGTGGTTTGATCCACCGCGCACCTCAACTAACCTAGCGTTACCCATAGACCGTAAAAAACTACCACAAGTTTGGGGAGAGAACAAAGCTCTTCAGACAGCAGTTGTGAAACTCCAGTAAGCCTTTAAGGCTATTTTATTCACTTTAAACATCAGATGAAGTGATTATATTCTCTTTAATACAGATTAGGCAAAACACTGTTAACATCACTTGCCCACCGCGGCACCGTCGTTTTCATTTTTATAGTAATAAAATAATTTAGTTCAGTTAGAGAACAGACACAACAATTAAAAACTGAACGTGTCTGCTCAATACAGCACGAGCCGAACGGGCAAACAGCTGACAGACAAGATGATCGAAGATTTGGTTTCAAAGCGAAATGTAAAAGCGCCTATTTAAGGGAGTGTGTCCTTGTAGTTTTGTTGCTGTGTTGTTCATTACGAATAATAGGCTAATGAACCCGAAATTCAAGCAACCCGCCCCCAAATTCTAAAAAGTGGCGCTAATTCTAAACCGAAAGTATATGCGCACGGCCGTTCTGTCAGATCTGTGTAGGGTTTTGCTCAATATGAATCTGAATATCATAGTATAAAATACTATGTGGAGGACGCAAGATAATTTTATAATTATAATATGACTGCGTGGTGAACCTTAATTGTGTACCTTGATTGCAATGTAAGTCGCTTTGGATAAAAGCGTTTGCCAAAATGCATAAATGTATTTAAACAACTATCGCTTTGTGTTGTTGCTGTTCAGATAAAATTACAGAGTAAAGAAAAAACGGACATTAGATAATTTTTCAGTACACCAAAAAGCCAAATAAGTAGGTACGAAATGTTTTTTTTTGTTTTTGTGGTAGCCTATACATATCCTTACAAGTACGATTTTGGCTGTATTATTTGTGTCCCCTTCAAAAATTGCTCTTGAGAAATTTCATGTTTATTGTCCCCCCCAACTATAAGATGAAATTTACGCCCCTGCTCTCAGTGATTTGATTCTGGAACCGGGCCTGGGAAGTGTTCCCGGTTCCGGCTGACCATGTTAATGCAGTCTAAACAATCATTTGAAAAACAGAAATTGAAAATGTTCTATGCGTGTGCCAGGTTAAAGAGATGCGTTTTAGTCTAGATTTAAACTGACAAAGTGTGTCTGCTTCCCGAACACAATACAATAAACAATGAAAGTTGTGATGAGGGGGACTATTAAAGTTTCAATCTTTAGGTGATGCCATTTCACATCTGTCCTCTTGTTTTGGATGGTTTTCTATTGTCTCTGTTTGACTCTCTCTATCATGCTCTTCCTTCCAAAGGCCTCAAACACCCAGAGTCCCATAAGGACAGCACACCAGATCCCACAGCGACTTACTCTTTCATTATGTCTGAAAACTCTGTTTACCAGCCCTCAGGTAATAAACATGTTTCTTTCATTAAAGTGGTCATATCATGACAAATCAAATCGTTCTTTGTTCTTTACTATAAAAACACACTTTGGTTTCACAACTTACAACTTCCTCACTTGTCCAAAAACGGCATTTTTGATGCTCACAAAGCGTTGAGAAACTTAGCCCAACCGATCACGATGAGCTCATACGGAAGAAGTGGGACACACACAATTCATCATAACTGTTGCACAATGAGTCTGAGAAGAGATGATTCTGCTGTGCAAAGTGTCAAAGCTTAAAATACATTAAAGCTTTATGAAAGAGAGCTTGTTCATGAAGGATAAAACATGTTATTAACAGTGATATGATGCTTCTGCTTTACAGAAGTTTTGGTTAAAACTCAACAGAAACAGAAAAATACAGAGGAAAATGAGGTAATATGTGATCAGTCACCCCAAACCCACATAACCAACTGAACAGAAACAAACACATTCATCTTGTCTGTCTTTTCTATCTTCCTGTCTTCTTCCTTAAGAGTGTTTACCACCTGTACTGCACAATCCCTGACAAACCAGCTCACTCAAACGCAGAAGATCAAGTCTACAGTTTGGTGAAGATGCACTGATGAGCCTCAAGTCTTGTTTCATTACGTACATTCCCTGTAAATAAAGTATACTTGCTGACAAATAGATGTTTATTTTCATCATTTAGTGTTTGGTGTGGAATGCATCGTGAACTCTGTGACCACTCAGAAGATGTTCTCTGGCCAGGCTCTCTAGCTCAATATCGCCTTGTAAAAAAGGATCAATAAGTTATGACAACATATGTTTTTAAGTTAATTTAACTCATCAAAATAAGTTAAGCAATTTCAACTTTTTAATTTAAGTTATACAAGATTCAATTCAAAATTGTAAGTCAGTTTAATGTAAATTGTAGTATAGTAAGTTGAAATGACTAAATTTAAATTAAAGGCGGCAACTGAACTTAAGTTTTTAAGTTGAAATAGGTTGAATTTTTTTACAGTGTAAGAAGTTGAACTAAGCTGAACTAAAACATGTAATAATGAATAAAAAAATGAAGAGTTCAAATGAAAATGAAAAGGATAGTAGTCTATTATTGAAATGTCTTATTTTCAAAAATGTCACATTAGTAAATTCAATTAAATTCATTCTCTCTCTTGAAACCAACCCGGAAGTGACTTAAACTGTAATTCATCGACTGACCACTAGAGACAGGCTCTAAAAGGAAGTCAATCCCATAGACCCCACATGTTAAAATGCCCAACTTTACAGCAGAAAAAAAAAAATGTTTACAGTCTGGTACAAAAAGTGTTTTTGGTCGATATAGCTAATTTTGCCCTTCATGACAACTGTGAGGGGGGTGAATTTTTGTATAACTCATCCATTTAAATTATATTAGGCCTTAAAGTTCTACATAATTAAAGGCGTGGCCACTTGAGTGACAGGTGGATTGCCACTGCTGTCACGACTAGTCGTTTATCTGCTCCACCCACGCCCCGCCTTATCCAGGAGTGACGCTCGTTGACATGCTGCCATGATGGCGATGGCCATCAAAATGCTTCAACGGCTCCATCATTAAGTGTGGCAAGCAGCGAGGCCCAGGGACCGTGAGAGCGGGACGTGCCTCACAGAGGAGCTCGTCACATAAAAGGAGGAGCGACAACAGTGAAGGACGAGAGAGGACCAGGCCTGGACTTTGTCATGTTTTTGTGTGCGCAGCAGTCGTCCGTGAGGGCCTGCCACTTTTACTTTCTCAAAATACTTTAATCAAATAAATAAACAAAATGAATGTTCGCCGGTTCCCGCCTCCTCCTTCCCTGAACAAAGAACTTCATTACACTAAGCTTCCGACAACTCTTCCAGCTTCTATCTAAAAACATTTTCCCAGAAAGTTTGATTTAGACTAGTAAATAAGAGCACAATTATGATCATAATGAGGCTGTAAAAGCAGACTGGGTTTACCTTTTTGGCGTGATGACGTTTAATCTCCTCGACAGCCTCTGTAGTAGGGATGGTACCACAATCTAATACTGAAGTACCGTTATTAAATCGATACCATACAGGGTCTGAATTTTGGCGCGGGTATTGCGCATCATTTTACTCATTCTCGCACGTTTCGCTTTTATAACGCGAGAAATTACCGCAAATGTGTATTAGTAAAATGATCAACACAGATTATCAAATCAAATCAGTCAAGAGGAAAGTTTAGAGCAAATAGTAGCATTAGCTTTTAATTCAACAATAACGGAAAGAAACAAAGCAACTGCGTGAACTGAAACACATTCAACACTAGACCATGAGTAGAGAGAACTGAAGGACTTAAATAGACAAGTAAACAAACTCAATACAAAACAGGTGGGGACTAACATGAGTAACCAGCAGTGATACAGCCACCCGTTCTCTCAGGTCAGCTGATCAACTGCTCATGAATGTGCCCAAAACAAAGTGTAAGCTCAGAGGGGACGTGCCTTTGCTGTGGCAGCTCCTAAACTGTGGAATGATCTGCCTCTTCGCGGTCTATTTATAAACTGCAAACCCACCTTTACTCCTTGGCCTTTGACACCTGACGTTGATATTTTGTTTTATTTTATTGTTTCTATGGTTTTGCGGTTTGTCTCAAATCTGTTTTATTTGTATTTTATGTATTATGAGTTATGGATTTTTTGCTGTACAGCACTTTGGTCCACTTCGGTTGTTTTAAAGTGCTTTATAAATTAAGTTTGATTGATTGATTGACTCTGACAACTAATGATGACGGGAACATGGTGGGAACAAAGACACGCAAACGTCTATAATGAAAATGAAAGTGAAACGAAAGGTGTCTCCTGGCGCCGAAACAAGGATTGGTAGTTGAAGAGATCTCCAGGGTGGCACAGGTGGTGGGAGGACTGGTGGTGATAAAGACTTTGCGCTGAACCGTACCAGCCATGATAAAGTCTTTGAGCTCAGTTGGACCAGAGGCAATGAAGGCTTTGAGCTGGATAGGAACAGCCATGAAAAAGTTATTGAGCTGGGCAGGGCCAGCAGCAATGAAGACTTTGTGCTGGACAGGACCAGTGGCAAATGAAGACTCTGGACTGGGCGGATTCAGCAGAAGAAGGCTGTCATCATCCTCAAGCTCTTCTCTATTTCCCATTGGCTCATATGTAGAAGTCGGCACACACACTTGGTCAGTCTGGACAGTGACTCCAGGATGGACGTGGCTTCAAGCTCTGGCTCCGTTGTGGGCATTGGCTCAGGTCTGTGGGGGGTATCAGTGCCATCTCCAGCTCTGCGGTGGGCGCAGGCTCCTTTCCTGCCATGGGCTTAGCGCTTATGTCAGCCGAGGGTATGAGCACTGCAGACATCAGCGGATCACCTCTCCCCAGTTTCCTTTTCCCATGGTAAATATAGGGAACTGTAATAGTTAGCCCATGTCCAATAAAGAGATTTTAATGTGGCCTTGCTAATTCAGCAGATTTAATGGTTTAAAATGTTTTTGTTTGTTTTGTAAATCAGTTTATTCAATAAATATGCTGTCATTAAAATATATTAATATAAAAATATATTTTAGAAACGAGTAAAGATTCTGAAAGCATTAAAGGAAATCCCATAATAATTTAATATAGATTTACAGTAGTAACAATAAATCATATTTTATTATATGATATGCTTAATATCATATTTCTAAATATGAGGGTTTCATTATAAATATGGTGATTATCTCTAAGGTGGACACCCAACTTAATATATGATATTTACCATCTGAATCTAACCATCGCATGTCAACAAATGGAAAAGTCATCCAGATAAGTTTTTTTTTTTTTTTTTAAACCTTTATTTAACCAGGAAAAAGTCCCTTTGAGATGTAAATCTCTTCTACCAGGGAGTCCTGGCCAAAATGGAAGCACAGAGTAATCACAACAAAATAAAATAAGTACAAACGACACACAAAACGAGAAGTACAAAAATACAAAAAGTTCTGTCCAGCACACATACAATTACAGTTCTTAATAATTGCTAAAACATATAAAATTAAGTAAAACATGAACATGATTTTTTCAGATAAACCTCCAAAAGGTTTCTAAGAATAATTAAAGATGGAAGCACTTCTAGCATCAAAATACTCTGCATTTCATTCCATAGTCTAGGAGCATAAGAGAAAAAGGCTGTTTTGCCCAATTCAGAGTACGATATAGGCACAATTAAAAGTAATTTAGAGGATGATCTGGTTTTATAAGTACAAGTGTGATAAAAGACTACAGATGTATGGGGGCAATTTGCCTAACAGAGCCTTAGCAGTAAACAGCAGCAAATGCATTTTTCTCCTCTGATACAAGGAAACTCATACAAAGTACAATGATGGTTACGTGTAGGAACACCAGTCAAAAGCGTATTGCAGCATGATATATACAATCAAATTTTTTTAGTGAAGATAGGTTTGCATGCATATAGATCACATCACCATAATCCAGCAAACCGAGGAAACAACTTTGAATGATTCTCTTTTTAGCTTCAAAGGGAAAACTTTATGCACATTATTATTATCGTGTTAATTATTGTGGCTTTAGCCCTGACAGAAGGGGTGCCTTTTACCCCAAATACCATATTTATATTCGTCCATTATTGAAAAAGCAAGTTTTTGTGCCATCTAGTAGTTAAAATAAAATCAAAAGGCACCTTTAGCCACGTTGTGCCCTACCACTGAATCAATAATGTATTCCACTCTTTTTGGCAAATTTAAATGTTACGGTTACACTTTATTTTGATGGTCCCTTTTGAATATTCTGTTGACTATAAGTAGCGTTGCACCTACATGTCTACTAACTCTCAGTAGAATATTAGTAATGTATTAGTAGACTGGTAGGGTTAGGGTTAGAATAAGTTGACATGTAGTTGCAAAGTTACTTATAGTCAGTGTAATGTCTGTTGGATGACCATCACAATAAAGAGTTAGCAGATATTAAGCAGACGGTCTACTAATACTCTAGTGAGAGTTAGTTGACATGTAGTAGCAAAGTTACTTATAGTCAACAGAATGTTCAAAAGGGACCATCAAAATAAAGTGTTACCGTTACCTGTGACCCTGCTGTACATGTGGTCACATGACGTATGCTCATCTTCATAGTTCTGAATGCACAAGCATTAAAAATAGTTTCCTGTGGTCTGATGTGTTACTTCCTATAATCCACCCTTTGTGTGACTCTTTCTGTCTCTTTTCTCACTCTCGCTATAATGGAGTTGCTCATCTTCATTGCTTTTCAGCTTCTTATGGAGGTTCAGTCTTCAAGTAAGTGATCTTTGTTGTTTAATGTTGATAAAATACAGAATGTCCAGATTTTGTACTGAGAAAAGTTTAATTGTCAAAAATATTTCAGCATGTGTGATCATCAGCCTACGGTACATGTTTTAGTAGAACACAGCAAACCCATGAACCGACCTCTTTCTTTAAGGCATATTACTTTTACTTCAGCAATGTCATGAAAATTCATTCACTGTTGCAATAACCAGATTAAGTCAATATTTGAGTAATAATGCCTATTATTATTTGGACTCCTTTATGTAAACACCTTGTCTGGAATATCCACTGTAGTAGCTATTTTTTTTATGTGAACATAATTCTGGGTGTTACTTGATATAGGCATTTGAGAAAGTGCATTGAAGCATGTTTCTGCCATGGGTTAAAAAGTTAAAGGGATAGTTCACCCAAAAATGAAAATTAGCCCATGATTTACTCATCCTCAAGTCATCAGGTGTATATGACATTCTTCTTTCAGACGAATACAATTAGAGTTATATTAAAAATGTCCTTGCTCTTCCAAGCTTTATTATGACATTGATTTGTTGCTGTTTTTGAAGTCCACAAAAGTGCATCTATCCATCATATAACTGCTCCACACGGCTCAGGGGTTAATAAAGGCCTTCTGAAGCGAAGTGGCGCATTTGTGTAAGAAAAATATTCATATTTAAAACTTTATAAAAGTAAAGCTAAAACTAGCTTCCACCAGATCACCTTCCATATTCAGCTTACGGAAAACGTGTTGTGCTCTCGCAGTTCAAAATGCTTACGCTACGTCTGACGACATTGCACACCAGTTACGCTTTTTTTTTTCGATCTGGCGTTAGCTAGATATTTTACTTTATAAAGTTGTAAATATGGATATTTGTCTTACACAAACGCATCGCTTCACTTCAGAAGGCCTTTATTAACCCCGTTATATGATGGATATATGTACTTTTATGGACTTCAAAAATGGAGGAACATTCACTGCCATTATAAAGCTTGGAAGAGCCAGGACATTTTTAATATAACTCAGATTGTATTCATCTGAAAGAAGAATGTCATATACAACTAAGGTTGACTTGAGGGTGAGTAAATCATGGGCTTATTTTCATTTTTGGGTGAATTATCCCTTTAGTTGCGATAACCTTCTTATCTTGCAATTCTGACCTTTGTTCCTCAGAACTGTTAGATACAAACTTGCAATTACGAGTTATAAAGGCAGAACTGCGAGATGTAGGCCCTATAAACTTGCAATTGCAAGAAAAACAGTCAGAGTATCATGTATTATATATATATAAATGAAATTAAAATACCAAAGTCTACATTTTATCAGTCATTGTGTAGTTGGATGCTGTTGCAGACATGTATGAGTTTATAAAAGCTGAGTGATACTGTATATACATCTATAGGGCACTTCTGGACAGACACTATTTATAAAGACCCATATAGGAAAGAGTTGAATATGGTTAATCATAATCCCTGTGGTGTGTTGGGACTCATTCATTGTAGGTCATTATCACCCATGAAGTCATAAACAATAGTTGTGGGAGGCTGTTACTGAATAATTACAGAAAACTTCTTACACAGAATAACTAGTTCCTTTTCAGACAAACACCCAACCACAGTGTGACTTTAGCAAGTGAAATATCTGATACATTTAAGGAAGAGTCACTTGATGTGTTGATCATGTGATCAGGTTGAGATGTCAGAGCAAATCTAAGCTGATTGTGAGATCTTTTGAACTCTGTGACTACAAAAATAAACACATTAATGTTAAATAAATGTTGGAGTCAGACATATTTCATCAAAATATCTTTCTTATTAATTATGACTTGATTTATTATGATTTCTACACTTCACTTTATTCGATTATGTCCCCGTAGGGCAATTTGTTTTGCAACAAGAGCAACATACATACATACATAAAAACATAAAAATACCTAAAAAACAACACCACAAGACGGCAGCAGCCCAAAAGTTTACCTACTTCCCACAACTCCTCCCATTCCCGAATTTAACAAAGAAACCGCAGTAGGAATAAATTAATGTTTATACCTATTGCTTCTAACAGTGGGGAATCAGAATCTAAATCTAAGTCCCGAAGGTAGAAAATTAAATTCACACTGTAGGGGATGGGAAGAATTCATTAAAATGGATTGGGCTTTCCTTACAACCTGACAATTATACAAGTCAGTAGGGTAACTCTGATGAGTTCCTATAATTTTACTACTGGTATTGACTATTTTTACCACCGCATTCTTAGCTTTGACACTAAGACCGCCATACCAGCATAATAGAGAGAAAGTCACAACTGACTCAATGTAAGACTTATAGAACAAGATCATCAACGACCTGTCAATATTAAACTTTGACAATTTCCATAAACAAAACAGGCGTTGCTGTCCCTTTTTACAAATCATCTCCACATTGGAATTGAAATTCAACTTATTATCATTCACACACCCCAAATACTTGTAAGATTCCACCAATTCAACATTCTGCTGTTTAATAATTGTACTCAGTTGATCATTTTGATTACGTCTAAAATTGATACGCATATCCTTTGTTTTAGACACATTTATTTGCAGACATGCCCTGTCACACCACTGCACAAAATCATCCACCACTGGGCCATGGCCATTGTCATCAGCACCGAGGAGGCTAACAACAGCTGAATCATCTGCATATTTTAAAATAAATCTATGTTCATGCCTACTTCGGCAGTCATCAGTATATAAAATATATAAGAGGGGAGAAAGGACGCACCCCTGAGGGGACCCTGTGGAGGACGACAATACCCCTGACAGACACCCATTTACTCTAACTCTCTGTGTTCGATCAGTTAAAAAATCCAGAATCCATCCGACAATACTAGAGTCTAGACCAAAGCTCAAAAGCTTCTCTATTAAGATATGTGGTTGTATTGTATTAAAAGCTGATGAAAAATCAACAAATAAAATTCTAGCGTGAGTCTTGATTCCTTCCACATGCTTAAGTATCAGATTGAGCAGGGTAGCTGTAGCATCCTCCACCCCTCGCCCAGGCCTATAAGCAAAGTGAAGGGGGTCAAGAGAGTCTTCTTTCTTCGTAAGAAGCTCTTTTTTCAATAATCTTTCAAAACTCTTCATTACCAGGGAAGTTAAAGCAACTGGCCTAAAATCATTTAAAATAACTGGGCGAGTAATTTTTGCCACAGGAATGACAGTTGAAGTTTTCCATAATCGCGGCACCTTTTGTTGAGTGAGTGACAATTCAAAGATGTAATAAAAAATGGGTCCCAGTTGTTCTGCACATGAAATAAGCGTTCAACCCTCGATGTTATCAGGGCCAGGGCTTTTCCTGGCTTTTGAATGTTTAAACATATTACATCTTTTTCAGCAAAAGGGATAAGACCACTGCCACGAAACATTTCTTTTTTGCTCACTAATAATATCACCAAAATCATAAATATCAAACCTTGCATAAAACTCTTTAAATGTCTGTGCCAGTTTAAAATCATCACTAGTTCCTTCCAATACCACCTTAGAATGTCTGCTATGCTTACCAGCAACAATGGTTTTCAAGCCCTCCCAGACTGAGCCCAAATTATTATTCTTTAACTCCCATTCTATCTTTCCTTTATACTGCAACTTTGCTTTAGTTATTTCCAGTTTCACTTCCTTTTTCAGCCGATCCAACTCAATTTAATTTCCTTCCTGAAATGCCCTCTTTCTTTTTTTAAAAAGCATCTTAAGTGATTTAGTTATCCATGGTTTATCATACATTTTCACAGATCTTACAGGAATAACATTATCCACACAGTAGGTCACATAGCAGCTAAATCAGGGTATCTTGCGTCCATTCCAAATCCGTTTTCAATTAAAAAACAGAAAACGAAAAAAACAAATCATTTTTCTTTTTTTTTTTCATTATTTTCAGACAAACGAAAAACGAGATTTCTGCTTGATTTTTCGTTTTTCATTCAGAGGTAGAAAAATTTATAAACAGTTTGAATATTCGATTTCTACATGTGGGCGGGAATTATACGCCCTTTCTGCTGATTGGTCAGCCGAAGATCGAACTATTCCGTCATCGGTTCTTCCTCAGTTCCGCACAGCAGAACAAAAGTCCTGCGCTGCCAAAGCTGTGTGGATTCTTAATGCTTTTATTGCAACTACATTTCATATATTTTTCTCATCAACAACCAGACTAACGAATGGCTCGACACAACCCGTACTGGGGCAGAGCCTAGGCAGGGTTTTCTTCTGTAGACCAGCGGCTTTAGACCAGCAAAGTGTCAGGGGGTCCACGAAATAATTTGCTAGGCTATCCTACCGTATTTTCCTGACTGTAAAGTTAAGTTTTTTTATCACGAAACATGCTCTGATATATTCCATAATGACTTATATAATGTATTGAACATCAAATAATCTAAATGTTGACTTTTTTTAAAGTAGGCGCGTCTATTCGCTGTATTTTAGTTCATGTTTCTGGTGTGCGTCAGCCGCGTTTCCATTACCCTTCAAATTGCGCAAATTGAAATTGCGAATTGAAAATACGCCTAATGGAAACGCGTCAATTTCGCAAAAACTCCCATATATCGCAAAAAAGTTTTTACGCTGGCATGAGGTGGTTTTTCAGGCAATTCGAAAAAGGACATTTTCGCAAAACTGCAATGGAAACAGTTTTTTGGCATTTACAGGTCACCTGGTAGGCTACGGTCACGCATTGCTCTCACATAGGGCCTACATATAATTTTTTTTCCACTCAAGTATGTACGAGATCTTATGTCGTTAAAACTATCTATAGGCCTACTGACATATATTCAAGAAATGTATTAAAACAGAAAGACGCTATAGTTTTAGCCTTGCTCAAAGACTAGGTCAATCCATTCCCGACAATCTTGGTTTGCTTCTTATTTATTAAATATAGCCTGTACAGCCAAATAGTTGATTAAACATTGATCAAAATTAAAATACGGTTTATACAAAACGAAATTAATTTTAAAGAAAGACTTTCTAGAAAACACAATTCAATTGTGCTCAAAATCCATGTCTCCAGACATATGCGCATCTGATTATGTAGCCTTACTCATGCTGCTCACTTTTCATAATCAACATATGAAATTAAAAGATTATAATATTTAGACATAGCCAACTATATGAAACTAAATAGGCTACGTTTTCTTTAACCCTCTTTCCGACGAAGTCGTTGTCGCCTTTTGATGGATTTTTTTCCTTATTCCAGCGGAAACTCAAAATACTCCGTCATTTTTAGCCATACAGATAAGTGCAAGACATAATTATAAACTGTCAACTCTCTACTTTTATTTTTGTACACTCACGATAACAGCAAAGGCCGTGGACTCCGGGAACGGATTATTTTGCACTCCACTGACTCCAAACGCTGTCTTCATTTTTTCATTTCAAAAGCATTTCTAAATTCAGTTTATATTTCCAAAAAACGAAATTCCGAGCCAAAATAACGAAGTGGTAAAAAAAACGTTGAGTTACCACCATGCAAATTCAAACTTTTCGCTCGTCTCTGCATGTGGCAATGCGTCACAATAACCTGGCGTATGTAAAAGTCGATCATTCTTTACAGATGATGGTATGTTTGGACAGAAGACGAGTTCTTTATTAAACTCATAAAAAAACGATAGAATATAAAATGCCACAATTTATCATAACACCTCATATGTGCCGCTCAAGTATAAGGTGCTTTCCTTGCCATCAGTGCTATAACACGCACGTCTCTTTCCATTAAAAATAATAGCGTGCGGTGGCTGGGATATACATAAACCTAACAACATACGTAGCATGTTTTTTGGAATGATTTATCACGAGAGGAAAAAAAATGTTTTAGTCGCATAACATCAGTTAATGGAAACGCTGTCATTTCGCAATATTTTTTTGTCGACTTCTAGAAAATATCGCAAAAGTTTTGCGCAAATCTGTAATGGAAACGCGTAGAGATGTTCATATGAGACCGCGAGACGCGCTAAAGCAGCGCATCCTGTTTTCTTTATTTTACAAAAGCTTGACCTTTTGTAGTAATTTTAAATGTACACAAATAAAATGAATATTGTACTGCTTCCAATGAGGAAAAAATGAAGTGATGGCGCCGGAGACTAGCGCGCTCACATAACAGTTCTGGCATTGCTGACTTGACATCGCAGCCTGTTCATTATCAAAATAAAACCAAACATATAAAACGTTATTCTGCTTAGCCTTAATATATACAACAGACAAATTAAATTGTGCCAGTCAGTAGGCTACTTGCTTTTATTCCAAACTCACACCTATCTCTGCATGTAAAGATACCAATTTAGCCTATGCGCGTATGAGACTGGACGAAGCCTTCTTTACATAAATAGGCCTAGTAAATAAACAAATGTTACATTGCAAATATGGAAACTTTGGACCGAATGAAAGATGTCCGATACAGTCCAACGTCGATACAGTTTCTATTCAAATAATTTCATTTAGGCTTGGTATTTAAACTAAATGTTGTTTGTAATAAATGGCACAATATATAGGCTACTAGACTATTTTTATATAGGCTTCTATGTATATTTTTTTATTATATGGCTACTTATATTTTTCATTCTTGTTGTTTTCTTAAAGCAGCACTAGGTAACTTTTCAACCTTCATAATATATTTTCAAAACTCTTGTGATGATACATCGACTTACAATAGGTTGAATGACACGTCTGCCATAGCCTGACGGGGTCTGTATCGTTTTTAATCGTACTTTTAAACTTCGGGTTTCGGGTAGTAACCCGAGAACAAAAAGAACTACAAAATTAGACTGCTTTACGGCATATACGTCACTTCCACCACCATCCCCACTTCCTTAAATTCGGACGTGCGTGAAAAACTATCATTTGTTTGCCGAATGTTATAGTCATGGCCGAAGCAGCACAGAAAAATAAGAAAGCAAAGGTTTTGTCTGAGGAAAGCAAAAAGAGAAAACGAGAAAGTGATCGGATTAAAGGCAGGACGAGGATCAACATTGGGCCAGCGTTTGCTCGTTGCGTGAGCTGGAGGAGGAGGGGCTACATTCTGGCAAGTAAATACATAATACATACAAAATCATATTTTAGGATACCTAACATGTCTGTGATATTGGTTTATTTGTCTTTCCTCAAGCTTTATTGCAAATCGATTTTTCAAATTTGCAGATTCATCTATGGTAGCTTGATATTATAATATTGACGATATATGGTTATTTCCTACCACTCAAACAATGAATTGAAGTATCATATAGATTCTGTAAAACGGGAACCAATAGACTAGGCTACTATAATGACGCTGGCTTGTAAACGTGAGCATCGCGATCATTTGGCGTTTGAAAAAAATAAAACCCATGAAATTGTATTCTAATGACATGCTGAAACATATGCCACTGTACCTGGGATGAAGACATTTCACACGCGACGCAAGCAGAACACCTGAATGTGAACTCCTGCAGTGTTCAGGGCTATCATGGTTGTCATGTCAACAAATGCACGTGCGATGCATCCCCTGATGTAGAGTGACAGTTTACGACAGTAGTAGAGGACAATACTGTTTCACAACTGTAGGGGGAGCCCGAGAGCAAAAGTTACCTAGTGCGGCTTTAATAACATTAATTTAAGGATTTGTCATATAGCGAGGGGAAGTAAAATACGCATAGCCGTGTTAATAGTGTTTATTAGGCCTATATGTTAATGTTGTATTTTATACTAGGCTACTTCTGAATGTAGGCTAATAATAAAATGCAGATTTTACTACAATGCAACGTTCGCGTGTCTCTCTCTCAACATGACCCGGCGTGTGAATTAGGCTACACTCGGTGCGACTTTTCTGGCAAATAGGCTACGGTCAATTATAAAATATGCTGTATTATTACAAAATGCATAGGATGCATTATAGGCTATAGACATTGTGTTAATTATCCTCACCCACATTAACTTTGTCTCTGCCTAATTATATGGGGGTCATTGGACATTTATTTACTCAATATGAAATAAACTCAAAGTATAACTGCTGCGTATTTCCCGAACATGTCCCCGCCCGACTGGTGCGTTTATCTGCAGTTTATTACGTTTATTTAACCCATCGCAATTTATTGGAACTGAGTGAAATAGGGCACCTACAAAATTATGTTATGCTTATTACTTTCTTTTTTTCGGAACACACACACACAGACACAAAAAACAAGTAGAAATCGAATATTCAAACTGTTTATACATTTTTCTACCTCTGAATGAAAAACAAAAAATCAAGCAGAAATCTCGTTTTTCGTTTGTCTGAAAATAATGAAAAAAAGAAAAACGATTTGTTTTTTCGTTTTCTGTTTTTTTAATTTAAAACGTATTTGGAATGGACGCAAGATACCCTGATTCAGCTAACAACATCAGTGAGATCATCTATATCAACACAGGACTCTATAATATAAATATTTCCCAATCAGTACATTCAAAACAACCTTTTAAATTTGAAATTGAATCTTCAGTCCAGTTCTTAAACTGTCTGATTAGAGTTTTCCCCCTCTTTAGGGCTGTACGATACAGTGGGATAAGTTGGATACAATTATGGTCAGTCCCACCTAGTAACGGGGGTAAAGGGAGAGATTTATATGCACCCTTTATCGAACCATAACACAGATCTATAGTCATGTTATGTCTAGTTGGCAATAAAATGAACAGGATGGAAATAAAGAGCAATTGCTCGGTGTGTGACTGACAGCTAGTTTACATGAGTGCCAACTAAGTGTTAATATGATCGTACAAATGTTTGTATTTTGTTGAACCAACTAATACCACAAAAATCACAGAAATCATTCAATCTATTTCTTATGTCTGTGCTGTTGTTTCCTCTCCAAAATAACACTAACATAACATAACAGAAAGTTAAGCACGCAGATTTTGCTGCTTCTAATCTGAGATCTCAAGATGAAAACAATGTTTTTGTTTTTTTTCATTAGATCTTACTCAGGCCAAGTTAACAGCATCAGCTTCAGTTATTCTGGAAACAGACACAGTTCAGCTGAGCTGTGAGAATACTGAACATCTGAAGATGGGGATGTGTGGCTTTAACATAAATGGAAGAGAAGGAAACTCAAAACTGAGCACATCATGTCAGCTCTCACTCACTGGATCTCAGATCAGTATTTGGTCAGGAGGTCAGAGTTCATCTGTGAACATAACCTGCTACTACACTGTGATGGATTCACAACAACAAACACCATCTCCTCACTCTGATCCAATTACAGTAACAGTAAAGAGTAAGTTTAATACATTAATGTGAACCAATATGATTGATGTGATGTCAAGTTATGTGACGTATGGTATTTTGTATTCGAAGGACCTGTACCTTAACATTTTTTTTGTATATATTTTTGTATATATTTTTGTATGTATATATATATATATATATATATATATATATATATATATATATATATATATATATATATATATATATATATATATATATATATATATATATATATATATATATATATATATATATATATATATATATATATATATATATATATAAATAATTTTAATTTATATATAAATTATTTATATATAAATAATTTTAAATGACCATATAATGCTGGTGAATTGTCCCTGCAGGTTCAACTACAACCACCACTGCACATACAACTACAGCAGCCATGACAACCAGTAAGTTTGTGATAACACCTTTTCTGGTTATTGTGAACAATTTCCTTTTGAAAAGTGATTCCCCTTGCAATGTGCCAACAAATAAGGCAAATTAAACCATGTGTAAGTTAATTTACTCTTCCTCAGTGATAACTGTCACTGTGTAGAATTAATATGATTCAGATTCAGATTAAAAAAATTATAGCTGGGATTGATTTTTAAAGTATCTGTTCACCTGTAAATTATAGTGGAAGTCTTTGAAGGTAAGCGAGCAGTACACAGAGAATTCAGAAAGACAAGGCTCATGATTGTGCTGCTTTTTTCAACATGGTTACTAATTATTTATGAATTGTGTATCATTTTTCAAACATTCCATTTACTATAGCTACATACCGTGGTACTGTTTTTTTTCCTGCAGTTTGCACGGCAACTTCTACTCTTCCTTGTAAAAGAAGTATGTCAGAACATGGTAGGCTATGTAGATGCCAAGTTGCCAAGCAAATAGAAAAATTGTTTCGCTCCAAAATGATAAGTAATACTGGATGACCATTGCATGTTTCATCTAATATGTTAGCCTATTTTAGTGTATTTTTACACATACATAGAAAAATAATTTAGATCCATCCTCCACTTTCCAATTATCTATTATCATGGTTATTACTACAGTGATTAATTCAGTACAATATTAAGATTTATGCCAGTCTTTGTAAAGATAAGTGTTATTTTAAATACAACTCATGTTGTCAGTGCAGATTCAAGAGCAACATCCACTCAAAAAGCACATGTTCATATGAAAGTAATTCAGGGTGTTACCAGAAATTGAGAAAAGTGCAGCTGTTGAAAATATACATTTTAGGAAAAGTAGGGGGAAAATATAATTTTTCCAATACATTTTACAGTTTGGTGCTGTTGTAAAGACATCAATGAGTTTAAGGATCGGTTTCAAAGACAGGGTTTAGATAAAGTCAGGATTATTCTTTAGTTAAATTATGGCATTTAAGTATCTTTTATAAAAGTGCCTTAGAAAAAACATTACTGGCATGCATCTGGGTACAAAACAATGGCACTGACATATTTTAAGATATGTCAGTGCAGGATGCTTTTTTAGTTAAGACAGCTCAAACATGCATTTTAGACTGGAATAGGTATAAGCCATGAACAGGCATTCATACAATACATTGCACAATACATGAGCACGGGATTAATAAACCATCATCTCATTCTCCTGTTGTCACAGTGACGGTTCTAGGTGAGATATTTCACTGCTGTTCTGGTTTGGAAACTGTTATTGCAATGTTTTTGTTTTGTTTTTTTAATTATGAATTATTTGACTTAAAACAGGTTCACTTCAGAAACCCTTCATCAGTGTTAGTGACAATGATGTCCAGATCAACATAGCCTGTGAAATACCACTTTCAGTCAGAGATGATTTCAACTGTAGTCTCTACACTGAGGATGGTCTTCTGCACAGAAGTGTTTCTCAGAGGATTCAGTCTAGAGAACATTCCTGTGTGTTTCATTTAAGTCATAGTGAACTCTTCACACAGTCAGTGAACAGCAGACGGCTGAGCTGTGATTATTCACTCAACACTGAACCTGAGGTCAGATCACCACGCAGTGACACACACACTGTCAGAGGTGAGGACTTTTTACTGTAACAATTTAACTTTTTTTTTTTTCATACATCTGCAGAATTCTGATGCCAGTATAATTTATGTAGGTCATTAGAATGTTATGAAAGTTTACTCAATAAAAGAAAGGTTCAGTATATACAACAAATTCAGAAACTAATTCAGAAAAGTTGAATAATTCTGTGCATTACATCTATTCTGAATGGATACTATTTATAAAGACCCTTTCAATCAGCTGTATAATACAGAAACACAGAAAGGATAAATATACTAAAGAGTTGAGTATTGTTGATCACAATCCCTGTGGTGTGTTGAGACTCATTCATTGTGGGTTGGTGTCAGACTATGAAGTCAGAAACAACTGAAGCTGATTTTAGCAGTGGAAAGTTTGAATCAGTAAACATGATCTGCGAAGACAAACAAATGTTTCCTTCAGTGTGACTTTGGCAAGTGAACAAGCTGATACATTTAGGCAGGAAGGAAGAGTCACTTAAACTGATCATGTGATCAAAGTTGAGATGTCAGAGAGCCAGACAATATCTGACAAATCTATAGACGCTTATTGGGTCATTCTTTTCTGCAGCACCTTTTGAACTCTGAGACGTTACACAAATTAATACATGAATTGATTAATTATAGTTTTAAACAATGGCAATAAAATGAGCAAGATTAAAATAATGAGCAAGTGCTCATTGACAGCTAACCCTTCCGAAAATAAGTATACTTAAGTAATGTTCAAGTATATTTTTAAGTATACTTTATGTAGCAAGCATACTAATATCAATATGTACTAGTAGTACATTTGTAAGTGTACTATTTCAATACTGCTTGGTACTAAATTGGCCCACTTTTTAGTATATAAACGTATACGTTTAAGTGTACTATAAGTGTAACAGTAGTAAACTTTAAGTGCACAACTAGGTTTCTCATTTGTAGCCTACTGCATCTGTACAAGTGAATTTATAATTATATTAGTAGTGTACTATTTTAATACAAGTAGTAATTTGTTTAGTTTATGAAAGTAAACTTTTGAAGTAGTCTCTCAGTAAACTATTAGTTTAGTAGTTTATACTGCATGTATGAGTGAACATAACATTATACTTACAGTTTACTATTTATATATTATTTTTGCACTTTCAGTATACTACTATGTTCAAATGTAAAAACAAATTTATACTTGAAATATACCTTTAACTGTACTTTAACTCATTTTTAAAACATTTTATTCTAGCTTCATGCATTCTTTTTTTTATCAACACTTGAATGTGTGTAAGTTTCATAAAGAAAGGCAACATTTCAAACAAGAGGTTGAGAAAATCGCATTTTTGTCGAAGACTACGCCTTGATCAGATTCAGAACGATGATCAAAACACAGATGGAGTAGGCCTAGATTGAGTCCATCAACATCCCCAAAACTTCACAGTCGTTTCCTCTTCATGGGGTTCGACATTTCATTCAGTAACATTTTGATTTACATGCTGTTTAATGTTTAATGTTTAACCTTTGCGTGAGCAATTTTCCAACACTTGTTTCAGCTTCTTCTCCTGTATTTTGACCCTGAGATTCTGTACTAGAAGATGTGTCATAGCGCCCCCTACCGTATAAGAGTGAAAACATGGATATCAGGAAAATTCAGTCAATTGCAGGGAAAAGGCCAATTTATACTTCTGCGTCGAGTGTACGCCGTAGCTACGCCAGGCTGTGTGATGCGCGCGTACCCTACGCCGTACCCCGACGCACACCTCTCCAAAAATGTAACAACGCGTCAATTCTACGCGGACCGCAAGCGTTGTGATTGGCCTGCCAGAACCTCTCCCGCCTCAGGTCAATACATAAATACATCTGCGATAGGAGTGTGTGTGTCCAGAAATGGGATGATAGTTTCTTCCTTACGTCTGCTATAACATTATTTTGTAGTGCAGAGATTCTTTATGTTAGTAAATAAATACATAGATCCGCTGAGTATAGTTTATTTATTTTCTCATTAAAACCAAATATGTTAATCAGTGATTGCATATCAAGAACAGGGACACATTAGGGTACATTTCGTGAATGAAGTCTCCGCAACAGCAATCGATTGCTCGAGCCACCGCAAACGAAAACAGCGGCCACAAGCTCTGCATGATTTCACAAACGCATTCCAGCGCCAGATCGCCTTATTTAACTCTACTAATCAACTAGAGATGCTTAATTTGTATTAGATACAACAACACAAGCTGCAAGAAAAGCTGCTCTCTCACTGCTGATACTCCGACAATGAATGTACACATTCTACACAACAAGCTGCTTCTTCTTCGGCTTTTGTCTTTATTACACCATCATGCGCGAGGACACTGCCTACTAGCATCTGCATGTGTAATTGCACATTGACGTGGACAAAAATGCAGAAGTATAAATCAAAACCAACGTGTAACCAATGGCGTAGAGGGTACGGCGTAGGTCCGACGCAGAAGTATAAATTGGCCTAAAGAGTAGCCTGACGTCGTCATACTCAATTCAGAATAGACCCCTTCAATGTTTGTAAACATCGAAAACCTAGGTTGGGTGCGCACACAGTATGGGGTCAGAAAAACAACGCAATCTACTGTTATCATAGTGAAAGCGCTAAAGTAAAGATAGTCAGTAGCATGCCACAGGTCACAATTATTGCCAGATATCAAACTTCACCTAACTATTAAATCAGTCTACAGTTTACAGAAAACATTTTCCCCCGGTTTCACAGACAATGCTTAAGCTAGTCCTAGACTAAAATGCATGTTTGAGCTCTTTTAACTGAAAGAATCTTGCACTGACAAATCTTAAAATATGTCAGTGGCATTGTTTTGTCTCAAGATGCACACCAGCAATGTTTTTTTCTTGGGCACGTTTATAAAAGTTACTTAAATGTCCTAATTGAACTAAGGCCTAATCCTGGCTTAGTCTAAGCCCTGTCTGTGAAACCGGGCCTTTGTTTACTTATCATGGCTTAACTCTACCGTTGTTGTCACAATGTTGGCGCTAGCCTGCGGCTAACTACTACCACTTTTTGTAACACTACTCTTTTTACCTTGGCTTAGTCACTGAATTTCAGAGCACCAGGTAATGGGCCAGTAGCTTAGGTTTGCTACAGAGGGCAAGTATTTATAAGGCACATATAAAACACAGACAATGACTAGAAACGTACCAATTTATATTGTTTGTGCAAGATTAAATGAATATGCAAAAGCATCGTTAGCCAACTATGGTTGAAAGTTCCGTCATTATCAACATAGTTTAACGAGTCGGTGTTTCCCGAAACCATAGTTCGAACGAACATTCGCAAAGAGCATCGCAAAATTGTTGTTGGAACGACAGCTCTCGACCTGTGGTTAGAAGCATAGGTTCTTGTTTGCATGACTTGGACTTAATAAATCCTTATCTTGAGCAAAATAAGCAAGCTGACATTCAGTACAACCTATATCTTTTATTTCGACTACATACAGATTTCATTAATGTCTTTTATTTTGTAAAGAGATTTAAAGCACCTTTTTTGAACAGTGTGCATGTAGGCTACGTACGTGCCCTAGTAAGAACGAGCTTATGATTCAATCTGGAAATAAAGAAAAAAACGGAGAAAAGATACCATGTCCATAATTTATAGCAAAAAATCTGGCATGAATTCGATCTCAAACTCATTCATTAAAAGCAGTTACGCAAGTAGGCATTTTGTTTATTGGGACAATGGGATGGAATTAACTTTCTGACCCTGACATGCGCACTGCGAACTTTCCTGTGACATGAACTGTGAAGGGGTCTATATGAGTCTGATACTGCTTCATTGGACTGTGATTATGAGGCGTGTTTCAACCGAACCAGGAAAGACCTCAATTGGATAGACCTACAACCAATCAGAGCAACGGAGCGACGCATAACGTTAGTTGTCAACAGAACTCAACTGCACACATGCTGGAAGAAGTAGAAGAAGAAGATAAGTGTAAAAAAGTCTTTGCCGGTGTTATAAAAAAGAATTGGATCAAAACAGGGCAAATACATTAAAGATAATTAGCAAATATGACTATATGTTCAGGTGGAAACTGTCAAAACGGCAATCCCTCAGAAAAACACATGCATCATTTTCAACGTCAACAGTAAGAATAAGCCAATATAAGTGCAAAAAGTGGCCAATATAAGAGATCGAAATAAGCAATGTAAATAACAGGCCTTCACACACGGACTTCAACGAAATCAAACCAAGCGCTCTTTGGTGACGTGAATGCTTATGTTACTGTTTATCAATTGTCCATGATCGTATAAAGCCCGCTCTGACAATTTCATTGGTCAGAACAGCTCCTGTTCGAGCATAGTTGCTCCACAACAGATCAAGTCCAGACAGAATTTCCCGAACTCAAATGTTGTGGGCGGGGCTAAATTCGGCTGGCATCCCAGCTAGGGAAAGAGTAAAGTAGACTGTAAGAAAATTCCTATGAACAATGTGTTTGTAAATAAAAAAAAACATTATTATTATTAGTCGAACAACATTCTTTCCTGCTCATACTTGTTGAACATTATACTGTACATGACAGCAAATTTCACAATGTCTTTTCAACAGCATTAAATGTACGGTCCACTTCTGAAACCACAACATCCAGTAAAACTGGTAAATACTGATCACACATTTTCTGGTTAGATCAAATTTCAGAAACGATTGCGATGTTATTTTTATAGTAGACCTCCTTTCTAAAACAAACCTGCCAACAAACACAACAAAGGAAACCATGTGTTAGTTCATCCACTCTTCCTCAATGGTTAAAGTGACTGTGTGTAGAATTAATACGTTGGATTCAAATGACAGGTTCAAAAATATAGCTGGGGTTCATTTAAAGTTTATTTGTACATCTGTAACTCAAAGAGGAAGTCTTTGAAGGTAGACGGGAAGTACACAGAGAATTCAACAAAGACAACGATTGTGCTGCTTTTTTCAACATGGTGACCGCTATTATGTCTGCTCAAAATGTTAAGTCATGGATGAGCATGGATGATTCCTGTGTCTCACCCAATATGTTTGTCTATTTTGGTGTATTTTTTTTTTTACACACACAAATACATAATACAAAAAGATCATTTTGGATGTTATCATGGTTATAACTACAATCTGTAGTTCAGTACAATGTTAAGATTTAAGCCAGTCTTTGTAAAGACAATATTTTACACTTTACAACTTTATTTTACAGCCCTGTTCCCCATGTACATACATACAATGCGCCTCATTCACGAAACACGAGCAGAACGAATTTGTGTGTAAATCGTTCGTAAAGCCGCTCTGACGTACATTTTCGGATTCATGAAAATGTTCGTATTTTCAAAATGTTAGTTGGTACAAAGGAAATTTACACCTGTTCCCTACCACGTGTAAATGGTGCGTAAAACATTTAAACGTTCTATGTTCTAATTTAGGCAAAATAATGATATTGCATTTTGATGCACTATTTACCATAATAATATTTCAAGAGTTGATTTTTAACACATTACTGCCATGGATATTCTCTATAATAGCAAACAAAGTACCCTTACAAAGCGCTTTCAAGCGCCACCAGCTGGCCGTTTTCAGAAGAGCACCAGGCGTTTTTTAGCTGGCTAATAATGCTTTGGTGGACACACGATAATTGAAAATGTATTGCTAGGCATATGGTCAATTAGTCTCTTTAGCATTTATGCAACATACTGGAGCCAAACCTGAGAAAGAAGTCCCAAAGATTCCACAGCGTTTCTGCAAACTTGCAATTGTAACACATGGGCGGGGATTATGCTAATTATGAATGAGCATGCACGTGCATCCTATTTACGAATGTTTGGAATTCATTAATATACACAAGTTTAACTAATTAATATAATAAATTTAACCGAATCCGTGGTATACGAAGCGTTTGTGAATCTGGAGAAGAGTTTTCGTAAAGGTCCATTTTACGCGGCAATTATTCAGAATTTGCTCATATATTTACGAAAGTTACATGAATGAGGCCCATTGTGCGTATTACAGTAATTACAGGAACCTACCCCAAAACCTAACCTTCACCCCTGCAGTTACCTTATATTAAATTACCCAGTATTTTCATAGGTAAAAGTACACTGTAAAAGCTTCACAAACGAACACAGAAACATGCAAATAAAGTTTAGTGTACCTGTGTTTACGCGTCTGTTTGCAGCGGAGATGAAACTGGATCTAAGTGCAGCAGTATTTATTAATAACAAAATAAACTAATAGAAATACTCAGAATTCTCAGGGATTCAAAAACAAGTACAGAACAACCAGCTAATAGTGACAACGACAGAAAACTGAACAGGGGGGTATTCCAGAAAGCAAGGTTAACTTACCGTCACATATACCTTGAACTCTCAGTTGATTAACCCAAACCTTGCTTACTCGAGGTATGATGGTTCCAAAAATGAGTCCGGGAGTAAGTTCAGACAACTCAGAGTATGTTAACCGTGAAGAGACAAGACATTCTCAACAGAGCGACGAATCAATGATTCACCATGGAAACAGACGCTAAGAAAAAGCGCCCCATTCTACTTTCTCTTCTTCTTTTGTTCAATGGCGATTTACATAACCTACTTAGTGCACATCGCCACCTATTTGGTGGTTATGCAATCATCTTTTCGTTTAGTAAGTAATCTTTAAAAAATGATATTGTTTGTTTGATGCTAATAATAAAAATATTTTAATTAAATTAACATTTAAACTTATTTTTTATTTTTATTCTAATTCTTTAGAAAAAATATAATATTGTATATTATATAACTGAAACAAATTTGGTTATATTAATATAACTATATTAATTATATAACACACATCTGAATAGCTCTTAAGCAAACTAACCCTGGAACATAACCTGGTCCGGAGCAGGTTATGCTCAGAGAGTGAGTTGCTATGGTTACTTACATACCCTGAAAGTTACCTCCGTTTTTGGAACCGAAACTTGAGGTTATCCGCTTACTTATCCTTAAACATACCCGAGTATGTCACATAACCTGCTTTCTGGAATACCCCCCAGGACTTAACACTGTCAGTTCAAAATCGTCCCCTATAGGCTACCCTCATTCCCTACATTACTCCACTAACATAGTCCACTTGAAGGAGTGATTGAAAACGAGTGTGCCCGGGAAGGGCTGCCGCTTTTGCATAGTTTGTGCTTGATGTTTAATAATAAGAATTTGAAACTGGCAACTCCAGTAGTACTGGAAAGATATATCTTGAACTCTGTCATGGAAACAATCATGTATGAACCGTAATTAATGTAATAATCAATAAAAAAGGAATGTATACCTATTTGGTAAATGTATGGATGATTGATTCAGCTGCGGGCGCCATCTCCTGGTGAGACACAGGATTTATGCCGCCTTCACGTGCTATCGGAAATGCCTACTTCCCACTTCAGAAGTCATGATTACGAACTTGTTGCATTCAAGTGCTTTGTTGTCGGAATGAACAGGAATCAAGGAGGACATCATGTTTATTCTTGCCTATATTTATTGGGAAAATCTTATTAAAACCAAAATCATATGTAGTGTCACATGCATGCACTGAAAACCATAAACATTTACGATGCCAGATTCTGTCATTTCGGTCAAATGCAGACAATTTTCGCTTTGTTTAGAACATACAATAGCCGCCTACGCTTCAAATAATTACTTGTGTATGTAAATATGCACTACATTAAAGACAAGACTAGACGATCTAGCTGTTTTGGGGTAAAAACGAATACATCAGATACCTGTCACAGCAGTAGTTCTCCCCGTCACCATGTTTAAAGTTTATGGCACGCCCATCTTGGGAATTTGGGTATCAAAATTATTTCAGATCTTCCCAGTGTTAAACACGACATCAGAGGGCGTTCAAGTGCAATTTTTACCTCAGTATTTACGATAATTCCGATAGCACGTGAAGGCAGCATTAATTCAGCGAGTGACTCTCACAGTGCATTATGGGTATAGAGTGGTGTAAGTATGAATTCACTTTGTAGGCCATCCAGCAGTTAGCATCACGCTGGTTCTGTCAGGAAAAACCCAATAGGATTTTCCCATAGGCTTTTGGGTTATAGCAAAAAACAAGCTATCAACAAAAGTTTATGATACTTACATGTTTTGTCCATCAAGATAATTATCACAGATGAACACAACTTTTTGAAGCCTAAATGCAGTCGCCAGAAGTAAAAAGCTAAAAGGTAGGCTATAAAACGGACTACACCATGGTCCCACGACTTCAACGTTACCATCACTAAGTTTCCCATAACTCTTCCAGTGTTTATCTAAAAACATTTTCCCAGAACGTTTGAGTTAGAATAGTTTATAAGAGCAAAATTATGATCATAATGAGGCTGTAAAAGTGAACTGTCTTTACCTGTTCGGCATGATATTTATAATCTCCTCGACTGCTTTTGAAGTCCCATTTAGCCACTTGTTAGCAACCACCTTTTCCAAGACATGTAGCAGCTTCCAAAAAATCACGAGTGGAGTAATACTGATGTAACCTATTTTATGTCATAGAATAAAATGTGAAAGTGTCTTGAGCTTGTGTTCACCACAGACCTTATTTCAGCCATTTAAACAAAATCCCAATAAAAAAGAAAACATTGACTTTGGGACGAGGGAACCGGAAGTGCTAAAATACTAACTTGCTTCCGCATTTGGCCTACAAAGTGATGTCATACCTGCATCACTCTATTCTCCAGCCATTGACTGTACATTGGTTGGACACTCGTTATTGTGGTGCATTGTGGGATTAAATGAGTACACTCAATAACGTCCACTATGGTTTCGGACAACACTACAAATGGCTGTCCCCTCAAATAGTGCCCTATTTAAGGGTATAGGGGGCGATTTCGGACACAGCCAGGGTTTTAATACACAGCAAACAAAGCGAGGGTAAATTAACGAGGGTATTGAAGCGAAGGTAAATTAACTACACACACCTGAACAGAACGTCTCGGTTACGGATGTAACCCTCGTTCCCTGAGGAGGGAACGGAGACGTAACGTTAGTGACTAACGAATGGGGGTTTCGCTTAGAAGCCTATCAACTTCGAGTTTTGAGAAAACGCCCAATGGCGTGCCAATGCCATGGGGCATGCGGAATTTGCATACGTAGCTCCGCCTCACTGCGTGAGTATATAAGGAAGTACGAGGCAATATCGCATTATGTTACCTGCTTGAGGAGCCAAGACTGAACTCCTGCGTTCCAGGCAACACAGCTGATGTGGCAAGGGGACGTTACGTCTCCGTTCCCTCCTCAGGGAACGAGGGTTACATCCGTAACCGAGACGTTCCCTTTCGTTCAGTCACTACGACGTAACGTTAGTGACTAACGAATGGGGGTCCCAATATAATCCCGCCACTCAGCCGTCTTCCAGCGCCCTGCGTAAGTGTGAGTTCCCTGTCGTAAGACTAGTACGGACGAAGGACTCCCACTTAACACAGGATTACCAAGGTACACTGGGAAGCATATCCCAGTGAGGGAATGCCAAGATGCCTACCCGTGGGGAGGACTTAAGAGACACATATGACCCGGAGAGGGTTGCATATGGAAGATCTCTAGGGTACCAGCCGAAGGTGGATTTTTAACCCTAGGGGTGGCGGGGACACGCCAAGGGAAGAAACCCGCTCACTGCGGAGACTTACGGTGAAATACACATGTGGGGGTCGCCAGAGGGAACCATGCACATGGGGCACCTGGCCGGACATGAGGGTCTGGGCTCGAGAGGGCAGACTGAACTGATGTCGGCGTCGACAGTGCTGGAGGAGCTCAGGGCTCTCGGGGAGCTCACCTGAGGAAAATATCGCACGTATCCAGTCCGTGGAGTGGAGTGGCGAGCAAGCGAAGACACCTGAGCCTGGCCCATCACCGGCCCCTCGGGGGGGCGAGTACATAGTCGGACACTGGCTCCACTCGGAGATTGTAGAATCTGGCGAATGTGTTGGGTGTCGCCCAGCCTGCAGCTCTGCAGATGTCTGCTAGCGAGGCGCCATGCGCTAGAGCCCAAGAGGAAGCCACACTCCGGGTGGAGTGTGCCCTCACACCAAGGGGACATGGTCGGCCTTGCTGCTGGTAAGCCAAAGCAATGGTGTCCACTATCCAGTGAGACAGCCTTTGCTTTGAGAGAGCACTTCCCTTCCGCTCTCCACCGTAACAGACAAAGAGCTGGTCTGAGGTCCTGAAACACTGCGTCATGTCTACGTAGGCGCGGAGAGCGCGTACTGGACAGAGCAATGCCAAGGCTGGGTCTGCCTCCTCCAAAGGCAGCGCTTGCAGGTTCACCACCTGGTCCTTGAACGGAGTGGTGGGAACCTTGGGCACATATCCAGGCCGGGGTCTCAGGATCACGTGAGAGTTAGCCGGCCCGAACTCCAGGCATGCTTCGTCAACCGAAAATGCCTGCAGGTCCCCGACCCTCTTGACTGAGGCCAATGCGGTCAGCAGAGCCGTCTTCATAGACAGAAACTTAATATCGACCGACCGCAAAGGCTCAAAGGGAGGTCTCTGCAGAGCAGTTAGTACTACTGCGAGGTCCCAAGAGGGTACGAGAGGAGAGCGAGGAGGATTCAGTCTCCTAGCTCCCCTCAGGAACCTGATGACCAGGTCGTGCTGACTTACCTTTTTGTTCTCCTAGAGATCGTGGTGGGCAGATATTGCGGCCACATATACCTTGAGGGTGGAGGGAGACAGCCTTCGCTCCAGCCCCTCTTGGAGAAACTCAAGCACGGACCCGATCGGACATTTCCAGGGGTCTTCTTGGCGGGAAGAGCACCAGGTGACGAAGAGGTTCCACTTCAACGCATAGGCATGCCGAGTGGACTCTGCCCTAGCGGAAGTGATGGTGGCGACCACCGTAGGTGGTAGGCCACTCAAACCTGCCGGGTCCCGTCTAGGAGCCACACGTGGAGGTTCCAAAGGTCGGGACGCGGGTGCCAATGGGTGCCCCGTCTCTGAGTGAGGAGGTCCGGTCTCAGAGGAATAGGCCAGGGAGGGGCTGTCGCAAGGAGAATGAGTTCGGGGAACCAGGTCCGGCCGTGCCAGTACGGGGCGACCAAAAGGACCTGCTCCTTGTCCTCCCTGATCTTGCACAGAAGCTGTGCGAGTAGGCTCACTGGGGGAAACGCATATTTGCGTAGGCCCCGCGGCCAGCTGTGCGCCAGTGCATCCGTGCCGAGCGTGCCCTCGGTCAGGGAATAATACAGGCTGCAGTGGGAAGAGTCGTGGGAGGCAAACAGGTCTACCTGTGCGTCGCCGAACTGTTCCCAAATCAGCTGAACCGTCCGGGGATGGAGTCTCCATTCTCCCGGGAGATGCTGAAACCGCGAGAGCTCGTCGGCTGCGTGGTTCAGGACTCCCGGAATATGGACAGCACGAAGGGACCTCAGGCGCTTCTGACTCCATAAGACGAGATGGCGGGCGAGTTGAGACATGCGGCGGGAGCGTAGACCGCCCTGGTGGTTGATGTACGCTACTACGGCCGTGTTGTCTGTCCGGACAAGCACATGTTGACCCTTCAGCAACGCTCGGAAGCGGTGCAGGGCGAACCGTACTGCCAGCAACTCGAGGCAATTGACATGCAGGAGGCGCTGGGGTCCTGTCCAGGAGCCCGCGGCTGCTTGTCCATTGCACATGGCACCCCAGCCCGTGGCAGAGGCATCCGTCGATACGACAACATGCCTGGAAACTCGTTCTAAGGGCACACCGGCCCGTAGAAAGCTGAGGTTCGACCACGGGGTGAGTGTCTGTAAGCAGGCCCGAGTCACTTGGATCCGGAGCGTGCCAGACTGCCATGCCCATCTCGGGACTCGATCGCGAAGCCAGTGCTGAAGCGGTCTCATATGAAGCAATCCGAGCGGCGTTACCGCGGCTGCAGATGCCATATGCCCCAGGAGCCTCTGAAAAAGTTTCAGTGGAACCGCATTCTTGCTCTCGATTTGTCGGAGGCAAGTCAGCAGAGACTGCGCGCGCTCGCTCGAAAGCTGCGCGTACATGGCGACCGAGTCGATCTCCATACCGAGAAAAGAGATCCTCTGCACTGGGCAGAGTTTGCTCTTCTCCCAGTTGACCCGAAGGCCCAGACGGGTTAAGTGGTGGAGAACCAGATCTCTGTGTCCGCAAACCTGCTCTCGAGAGTGGCCTAGTATGAGCCAGTCGTCGAGGTAGTTCAGGATGCGGACCCCGTGCTGCCAAAGGGGCGCAAGGGCTGCCTCGGCGATCTTCGTGAAGACGCGAGGGGACAGAGATAACCCGAATGGGAGAACTGCGTACTGGTATGCCCGCCCCTCGAAAGCAAACCGTAGGAACGGTCTGTGTCGAGGAAGGATGGAGACATGGAAGTAGGCGTCCTTCAGGTCGATCGCTGCAAACCAATCGTCCGGACGAACGCATTCGAAAAGGCGTTTCGCAGTCAACATCTTGAACGGAAGCCGGTGAAGGGATCGGTTCAAGATGCGAAGGTCCAGGATTGGCCGTAACCCACCGGTTTTCTTGGGTACAATGAAGTAGGGGCTGTAGAACCCCGACCTCATTTCGGCTGGAGGGACAGGCTCGATCGCACCCTTCGCCAGTAGAGTGGCAATCTCCGCACGCATGACGGGGGCATGGGCCCCGGTCACGGTATAGCGGACTCCCCTGTAACGGGGAGGAGCCTGCGCGAACTGAATCGCGTAGCCGAGCCTGACGGTCCGGGCAACCCAGCGGGACAGCCCCGGAAGCTGAAGCCAGGCTTCCAGAGACTGCACCAACGGGGTCATACGGACAGTAGGCGTACCCCGGGTGGGGCAGCGAGGCAGCGTTACCGGCGCGGACAGGGGAGGCTGTTGGGCGTCCCCGGGTCGGAGCACGGTTAACGGCTGCGCCCTGACAGAGGAGACCAGGGAAGGACTCGCGTTCCACGGGGGTCTGCTCTGCCAGGGGGCTGGCGACAGAGAGGGACGAGAGTGGCGTGACCCGAGGGTGGCGCGCACTGCCGTCACCGATCTCTGGGGGCTCAGGGATGGGTTTGTCAGTTCTTTCTTTAACCACATTAGGGTGCTGCTGACCCGGGGGCCAGCAGCTGAACAAAAGATTCTCCCCCGGCCCTCCACCGGGGGAAGGAGCGGCCCTGCCGCCGTCTCCTGGAAAGAACTGCCCATCCCTGAGCCGTCCGCATCAGGAGCGCCGCTTAGCCTGGCGTTTCTTCGCGGGCTGCGGGGCTGGAGCGGACTTGGACGCCTTCCTGCGGCTGCCTCTGCGCGGCCCGGGTGGAGGCTGCTGCTTGGGTGGCGCAGAGGCGGAGGAAGCCGCGGGAGGACGTCCTCGGCGGCGAGCAGGCTGAGGCACCTGCGCGGGCGGTGGGGTGGAGGCAGCAGCTGACCGCCGGGGCAGGATGTATTTTATTGCCTCAGTCTGCTTCTGAGCGGCCGAGAACTGTTGGGCGAAGCTCTCGACCGCTCCGCCGAATAGCCCATCCTGTGATATGGGGGCGTCGAGGAAACGTGTTCGCTCGGCGTCGCGCATATCAGACAGGGTGAGCCATAAGTGTCTCTCCTGGACCACATTTGTGGACATCACCTGACCCAGGGAGCGCGCGGTCACCTTCGTCGCCCGGAGAGCGAGGTCGGTGGCGGCACGCAACTCATTGCTGAGCCCTGGATCAGCCCCTCTCTCGTGCATATCGCACAGCAACTTGGCTTGGTAAGCCTGAAGAGTTGCCATGGTATGCAAAGAAGCGGCGGCCTGCCCCGCAGCTCTATAGGACTTCGCCACCAGAGATGACGAAAACCTACAGGCCTTGGAGGGGTGCTTTGGGTCACCACGCCAGGACGAAGCGCTCTGTGGACACAGTTGCATCGCAACAGAACGTTCGACTGGGGGGACCCCAGTGTACCCATGAGCCGCGGCTCCATCGAGAGAGGTGAAGGCGGAAGAGGCCGCCAAACGTTCACGGGAAGACAACGGGGCCTTCCAGGAACGCGCGACCTCTTCATGCACCTCGGGGAAGAAAGGTATTGGAGGAGCGGCCGGACGGGTGTCCGAACGCGCCGCCCCCAAAAACCAATCATCCAACCGCGAACGCTCGGGCTGAGGCGGAGGGTTCCACTCCAGTCCAAGCGCTGCGGCGGCCCGAGAGAGCATGGCTGTCAACTCTGGGTCCGACTCGGGCAATGCTGGGACACCCGAAGGTGGCAGCACAGCCGAATCCTCATCCTCAGATGACTCCAGCCCACCTTGTGATGCGGCGATAGACATCACCTCCTCCTCCGCCGCGCCAAACGCCACAGTCGGGACAGCAGGAGCCGGCCCCGATGTAGACGCCTGAGCGCGGGCCGGGTCAAGTGCCTGAGAGGGGGGTGTGGGCCGAGGAACTAGCGTCGGAGCTTTATTCCACACCGTCACCCTCAGATCACCCTGGTCACCAGCCAAAGTGCCGCCTCCAGAGGAGACCGCAGATTGGGGGGGGACGGAGGGGACTCTCGTTCCGGCATCAGCACGGAATTCACGGAGTCTCGATCGTAGCACTGAGATGGCCAGGTTCCCGCAGAGAGAACATGAGTCATCCACGAGCGCTGCCTGAGCGTGCTGAAAGCCCAAACACGTCACACAGCGCTCGTGCCCGTCGAAAGAGAAAAGCGATCTACCGCACCCAGAAGTGCACGGACGAAACATCCTGAAAAGGACGCGTCACGTGCAAGCTCTTTTGTGAGAGGAAACTTCACAGTCGATGCCGAAGCGCCCAGGGAAACACACACCAGCTGGATGCAGACCACTGCACAGATCAGCAGGCAGGAAGTATGCGATCACTGGAACGCGCCGTCACACCAACACCGACTGGAAAGCTGCTCGTCTCGAAGAAGCTGACAGAGTCTCAGAAGGCTGTAGGAGTGAAGAGGTAGGTACTCTTGGCTCCGAAAGCAGAAACATAATGCGATATTGCCTCGTACTTCCTTATATACTCACGCAGTGAGGCGGAGCTACGTATGCAAATTCCGCATGCCCCATGGCATTGGCACGCCATTGGGCGTTTTCTCAAAACTCGAAGTTGATAGGCTTCTAAGCGAAACCCCCATTCGTTAGTCACTAACGTTACGTCGTAGTGACTGAACGAAAGGGAACTAACTCAACCAGTAACCAAGAAAAAAAACAGGGAACGGACGGAGGAGAACTGAACCAATTAAAAGGCTAGAAGATTAACAAGGAAATTCAAACATGAACACAACAGAGAAACATATCAAAACATTTTAAACGTGACAACCTGACAATACAAATATTATTTCATAGTGTTTATTGTAATTCATATAGCTCATTATTTTACAATTTCAATTTCAGCAACAACAGCAGCCATATCCACTACTGAAGCCCCAGCATCCACCAGAGCGGGTAACTTTTATAAATATCAGTAGAACCCCATATAAGAAAAACTGAGTCAGCTGTGTATTTTATGCATGATATAATTTGAGTTCTTTCTGTTGCAGCGGTTTCTAGTGTTCACAATTCAGCTGCTGAAACTAATGCTCCACTCGCACCACCATCCAGAGGTTTTATTAGGGGCCAAGCACCGAAGGTGCGAAGGCACCTATTGAAACCGTTCCCGTTCTTATTATTAGGGGCCAAGCACCGAAGGTGCGAAGGCACCTATTGAAACCGTTCCCGTTCTTATTATTATTATTCATCTTCTTCTTCTTCTTCCGCCACGAAGTCTATGGCAGCCCATAGAACCGTATGGTAAAAAGTTGTGAAACTTGGCACACTAATAGAGGACAGTCTGAAATGTCACCGTAGCAAATTTGGAGTCTCAAACTCAATCCCTCTAGCGCCACCATCAGTCCAAAATGTGACTCATGTTTATGCTAATAACTTTTGAACCATAAGGGCTAGAAACAAAATTCTTTTTTCCTCTGATTCCTTTGCTCAAGACGATTCGATTGCACCATATGACGTCATTTTCCGTCATAAAAATTTTCCCGCCATTTTGAATTTTTCGAAAAACCTACTTTTACGAACTCGTCCTAGACGGTTCATCCGATTTGCACGAAAATTGAACCAGATCATCTTCAGACCATGCTGACAAAAAATCTTGCAAATCAAGTTGATTCGTCAAATCATTTGCGATAAACGCGCAAACAAATTTTACGTAGCGGTTGCAAAAACACACTTAAGGCAATATCTCCGCAACGCTTTATCGTATTCAAACCAAACTTGGTACATGTCATCACAAGCATGACTTGAGGCAACATGCAGTGTTTCGGCGCAGCGCCACCTACTGGTCCGGAGATACAAAAAATGGCTGTTTTTGCTTATAACTTTTGAACCGTTTGTCCAAAAATCATAAAAGTGGTCTCGTTAGATTCAGGACGGCATGCCGAGTCGTCTGATATTCAATTTTACCATATCGGCCATTTTGGCTGTCGGCCATTTTGAATTATGTGCTAAAATGCTATATTTTACAAATGCATTAGTGTATTGTTACTAAACTCGGTATGTGACTTCCACTCCATGCCCTGAAGGTACTCAAAAAGTTTTGGGGCAGTGCCACCTTGTGGTCAAAAGTTATAACAAACTTGACAAAAATGCTAATAACTTTTGATTTAATTAGCTTAGTATAATGAAACTTGTCATAATACATTCATTGGCTCATGCCGATTCAATTGCATCCTATGACGTCATTTTCGGTCATGATAATTTCCCCGCCATATTTAATTTTCCAAAAAACCTACTTTTGCGAACTCGTCCTAGACGGTTTGTCCGATTTGCACAGAAATTGAACCAGATCATCTTCAGACCTTGCTGACAAAAAATCTTGCAAATCAAGTTGATTTGTCAAATCGTTTTTGATAAACGTGCACACAAATTTTACGTAGCGGTTGCAAAAACACTCATAAGGCTATATCTCCACAATGCTTTATCGTATTCAAACCAAACTTGGTACATGTCATCACAAGCATGACTTGAGGCAACTTGCAGCGTTTCGGCGCAGCGCCACCTACTGGCCCGGAGATACAAAAAATGGCTATTTTTGCTTATAACTTTTGAACTGTTTGTCCAAAAATCATAAAAGTTGTCTCGTTAGATTCAGGACGGTATTCAGAGTTGTCTGATATTCAATTTTACCATATCGGCCATTTTGGCTCTCGGCCATTTTGAATTATGTGCTAAAATACTATATTTTACAAACGCATTAGTCTATCGTTACGAAACTTGGTATGGGTCTTCCGCACCATGCTTTGAAGGTACTCAAAAAGTTTTGGGGCAGTGCCACCTTGTGGTCAGAGGTTATAACAAAATTTACAAACATGCTAATAACTTTTGATTAAATTAGCCTAGTTTAATGAAACTGGTCATAATACATTTATTGGCTCATGCCGAGAACATAGATACTAATTTTGCCATATTTGGTCAAACATCCTGTCCTCAATGTTCTTATTTGATCAAAACCTACTTTTTCAAACTCATCCTAGACCGTTTATCCAATTTCCACCAAAATCGAATCGTATCATCTTCAGACTATGTCAACAAAAAGTTAGGGATTTTGCATCAATAGATGAAACCGTTTTTGTAAACCGCAGTGACGAAGTTGAGCCATGATGCCAAAATGACTCTTGAGGCTGTATCTCTGCAATGCTTTGACATATTGGCATCAAACTTTGCATGTGTCATTGTTCCCTTATTCTGACTACACCACATCAATTTCGTAACTGTGCCACCTATTGGTCAAAAGTGATAAACCATTAACTTATATTATCAGTGACTCTATATATGATATTTCAGCCATTTTGCCTAATCTTCTTAAACTGTATAATTGTTAATTGTTGCAGTTGGTCTGACACTCTCAGACTACAATGCATTTTTCAGCCTTTTGCCTAAAATCATCTTAAAACGTGATTAATTGCTCATTGCTCCAGTTGATCTGACACTGCCAGCCATTTTGGCATGTCTTGTCTTCTTCTTTGCGCTTGGCCCCGGTATTGCTGCTTGCAGCTATATTTATTATTCATCTTCTTCTTCTTCTTCCGCCACGAAGTCTATGGCAGCCCATAGAACCGTATGGTAAAAAGTTGTGAAATTTGGCACACTAATAGAGGACAGTCTGAAATGTCACCGTAGCAAATTTGGAGTCTCAAACTCAATCCCTCTAGCGCCACCATCAGTCCAAAATTTGACTCATGTTTATGCTAATAACTTTTGAACCATAAGGGCTAGAAACAAAATTCTTTTTTCCTCTGATTCCTTGGCTCAAGACGATTCGATTGCACCCTATGACGTCATTTTCCGTCATAAAAATTTTCCCGCCATTTTGAATTTTCCGAGAAACCTACTTTTACGAACTCGTCCTAGACGGTTCATCCGATTTGCACGAAAATTGAACCAGATCATCTTCAGACCATGCTGACAAAAAATCTTGCAAATCAAGTTGATTCGTCAAATCATTTGCGATAAACGCGCAAACAAATTTTACGTAGCGGTTGCAAAAACACTCTTAAGGCAATATATCCGCAACGCTTTATCGTATTCAAACCAAACTTGGTACATGTCATCACAAGCATGACTTGAGGCAACATACAGCGTTTCGGCGCAGCGCCACCTATTGGTCCGGAGATACGAAAAATTGCTATTTTTGCTTATAACTTCTGAACTGTTTGTCCAAAAATCATAAAAGTGGTCTCGTTACATTCAGGACGGCATGCCGAGTCGTCTGATATTCAATTTTACCATATCGGCCATTTTGGCTGTCGGCCATTTTGAATTATGTGTTAAAATACTATATTTTACAAACTCATTAGTCTATCGTTACGAAACTTGGTATGTGTCTTCCTTGCTATGCCCTGAAAGTACACAAAAAGTTTTAGGGCAGTGCCACCTTGTGGTCAAAAGATATAACAAACTTGACAAAAATGCTAATAACTTTTGATTAAATTAGCTTAGTTAAATGAAACTGGTCATAATACATTCATTGGCTCATGCCGATTCAATTGCACCCTATGAAGTCATTTTCGGTCATGATAATTTCCCCGCCATTTTTAATTTTCCAAAAAACCTACTTTTACGAACTCGTCCTAGACGGTTTGTCCGATTTGCACGAAAATTGAACCAGATCATCTTCAGACCATGCTGACAAAAAATCTTGCAAATCAAGTTGATTTGTCAAATCGTTTTCGATAAACGCGCACACAAATTTTGCGTAGCGGTTGCAAAAACACTCATAAGCCTATATCTCCACAACGCTTTATCGTATTCAAACCAATCTTGGTATATGTCATCACAAGCATGACCTGAAGCAACATGCAGCGTTTCGGCGCAGCGCCACCTACTGGTCCGGAGATACAAAAAATGGCTATTTTTGCTTATAACTTTTGAACTGTTTGTCCAAAAATCATGTCTTCCGCACCATGCTTTGAAGGTACTCAAAACGTTTTGGGGCAGTGCCACCTTGTGGTCAGAGGTTATAACAACATTTACAAACATGCTAATAACTTTTGATTAAATTAGCCTAGTTTAATGAAACTGGTCATAATACAGTCATTGGCTCATGCCGAGAACAGAGATACAAATTTTTCCATATTTGGTCAAACATCCTGTCCTCAATGTTCTTATTTGATCAAAACCTACTTTTTCAAACTCATCCTAGACCGTTTGTCCAATTTCCACCAAAATCGAATCGTATCATCTTCAGACTGTGTCAACAAAAAGTTAGGGATTTTGCATCAATAGATGAAACCGTTTTTGTAAACCGCAGCGACGAAGTTGAGCCATTATGCCAAAATTACTCTTGAGGCTGTATCTCTGCAATGCTTTGACATATTGGCATCAAACTTTGCATGTGTCATTGTTCCCTTATTCTGACCACACCACATCAATTTCGTATCTGTGCCACCTATTGGTCAAAAGTGATAAACCATTAACTTACATTATCAGTGACTCAATATATGATATTTCAGCCATTTTGCCTAATCTTCTTAAACTGTATAATTGTTAATTGTTGCAGTTGGTCTGACACTCTCAGACTACAATGCATTTTCAGCCTTTTGCTTAAAATCATCTTAAAACGTGATTAATTGCTCATTGCTCCAGTTGATCTGACACTGCCAGCCATTTTGGCATGTCTTGTCTTCTTCTTTGCGCTTGGCCCCGGTATTGCTGCTTGCAGCTATATTTCTATATCTGTTTCTTCCATTTTTTAAATGATTTGACCATTGTATTCTCTTTCAGACCTCTGTAGAACATACTTAGTTCTTCTTTCATACTTCTTTATGCACATAAACATGGATTAAAGGTTTTGTTTTTGACAGAAGAATGGTTTATAGTGCTGGTTTCCACTGGTGTTGGTGTAATTGTGACTGGACTCATCTGTCTTTGCTGGTTTGCATGTAAGTCAAATTTACAATTGTTCTCTCTGTGCTGTTCAATATAGAAATTATCATGTGAAATCATTTATCATGCAAATGTATCATTAAAACAATAGAGTTGACCAAAGTGCTGTACAGGAGTAAAAGCTGAGCATAATGCAATATAGCTCATTGTTTTCTAGGTAAAAAAAGAAGAAAACGGTAAGTTTTTTTAAAATGGTTGACTGTGGGTTTTTTTGTGTGTAGTCTATGAGCTGCATGTGCAAATGTGTAGCACCTTATCAGATATATGTATAAATAAAAAGATGTCATACAGATCAATATTTGATTCTTAGCAATAATATGAGATTACCATCAGATCAAGGAATCGGTATGGTGAGTATCTTTGCAATTAATCTTTAAAATCAAAAAACAATAAATATTTATAATACCATAATGATTAAGAATGGCCTTAATTATTCTTGATGTTTTTAGAGTTCTGGACCTGCAGAGACATATTCTGTGATCAGTTCTGTCCCGGCCACATCTCAGCCCATATCTGTAGGTGAGAGAACCTCATTCTCAGGAAATGATCTCAGATAACGGGAAGCTAAGTGACAGATTTAACTTAGAAATTTGCTAAGTTAAAAACACCATGTAGTGAGCACAGCTTCTCAGAAACTGGTACCATTTCCTCTTTCATGTCTTAAGCAGACCAGCATTATTAGCCACATATTTTCTTAAAGAAACAGTTCACGCCAAAATGAGCTATTTTGCAGAATGTTTGCACTGTCTACACAATGAAAGACTGTAAAGCTACTAAGTTTCAATCTTTAGGTGACGCCATTTCACATTTGTGCTCTTGTTTTGGATGGTTTTCTATTGTCTCTGTTTGACCCTCTTTATCATGCTGTTCTTCCAAAGGCCTCAAACACCCAGAGTCCCATAAGGACAGCGCATCAGATACCACAGCGACTTACTCCTTCACTATGTCTGAAAACTCTGTTTACCAGCCCTCAGGTAATAACATATTTCTTTCACTTAAATGGTCATATCATGACAAATCAAATCGTTCTTGTTCTTTACAATGAAAACACACTTTGGTTTCACAACTCACAACTTCCTCACTTGTCCAAAAACGGCATTTTTGATGCTCACAATAAGCGCTGAGAAACTTGGCCCAACCGATCACGATGAGCTCATACGGAAGAAGTGGGACACACATAATTCATCATAACTGATGCACAATGAGTCTGAGAAGAGATGATTCTGCTGTGCAAAGTGTCAAAGCTTAAAATACACTAAAGCTTTATGAAAGAGAGCTTGTTCATGAAGGATAAAACATGTTATTAACAGTGATATGACGCTTCTGCTTTACAGAAGTTTTGGTCAAAACTCAACAGAAACAGAAAAATACAGAGGAAAATGAGGTAATATGTGAACAGTCACCCCAAACCCACATAACCAACTGAACAGAAACAAACACATTGATCTTGTCTGTCTTTTCTATCTTCCTGTCTTCTTCCTTAAGAGTGTTTACCACCTGTACTGCACGATCCCTGACAAACCAGTTCACTCAAACGCAGAAGATCAAGTCTACAGTTTGGTGAAGATGCACTGATGAGCCTCAAGTCTTGTTTCATTACGTACATTCACTGTAAATAAAGTATACTTGCTGACAAATAGATGTTTATTTTCATCATTTAGTGTTTGGTGTGGAATGCATCGTGAACTCTGTGACCACTCAGAAGATGTTCTCTGGCCAGGCTCTCTAGCCCAATATCGCCTTGTAAGAAGTTGAACTAAGCTGAACTAAAACATTTAATAATGAATGAAATTTTTTTTTTACACAAACATAATTTCATAATTTCAGTAAAGAAAATTCATGTCTGCCAAGAGTTTTATAATGGATGCCGGCTGAAGAAGCCTTTTGGAGGAGTTTGCAAGGGTCAATGTGTTTATGTACAAAGTTTCCCACAGGATTTTGTGAGACTATGAGGGTTGGACCTCGGTCCCTGTTGGGGGGCATGTCCAATCTAGTGCATTTAAGCGATTAAATTTAAGTGCTTAACCCCAGGTTATCGTCGATCTAACCCTCGTTTTTAACCCTGGGTAAAGGAACAATTCACACTTCTAATTTAGAAGCAAGGTTAGCACTGCTTTTTACCCGGGGTTATGAAACCCTGCTCTGTAGTAGGGCTAGCACAGCTTTTGCAGTGCTTTGTAAAATGATGTGGTGTTATGTTACGGCTTGATGCTTCAGAAAACAAATTGCGTGTCTCATATTCGACAGGCTGCTCAATGCAGAGCCAATGGGTGGAGCTTAACCATGGCCGTAGCCAGCTATGAGGTCACCACACTTTTCAGAGGTGTATATAAATGAATCGAAATATTTCCTAATATTGTATTAACACTACTTTAGTGTTGTAAAGATATTGCACAGCACAAAGATCGTCTCATCTGAGCTGCCTCTACAGTCTGTCATCGCTCGTCAATGTCAAAATATTTGAGACAACCAATCAAATCAAAGTAGGTAGGATTTTATGATCACAGAAGCTGGTGGGCGCGATTTCGTGCAACACTGTGTAAACGGTCATAAAGTGCTAGATGAAAGTAGCTAAACTAAATATTTCATATTTGACAGCTGTTTTAGGATAGAAATGTTAAACCACCGACGAAAATAATCAGGCAAACTAATAAAATTGTCTAACTTTGCCATTTTGAATGGAAAATAGGCCTATCATTTACGTGATTCATGTAATGCAATAATTAGAAACCAAATTACTCAAAATGAAATAAATAAATAATGAATTAAATAAATCAACAATTAAATTTACCAGTTTATTCTGAAATAATTAAATCATTATTAAATATATATTTTTCTATGAAAATACAACATTTATTGTTTAATATATTTCATAATATCCTCTTTCACAGACTATTACAGTTTAAATATCAAATATCATATTTTTTTTCATAATAAAATGTGCTTTTACAAAAAGCTAAATTTAAAAAGCTTATTTACGGATGACACCTATTTGACAAATTATGTATTTCCAAAAGCACGATTTCCCCCAAAAAATTTTTTCATAATAATAGAGACATTTCACAAATGCCAATCAACAGGCAGTAGGTGGTGCTTAATAGTAGCACCAGGTGGCTAGCCATTTATCTGCTGTCTGTTAGTGATCCCGCCTTTTTGCCCATTTTCTGTTATCCGGGAGTGACGCGCTGCCAAGATGGCAACGGCCATACTTTGCACTACAGAACGGCTCATCAGAATCCTATGGGTGACGTCACGGACATTACGTCCATATTTTTTTACAGTCTATGGTGTGAACGCAGCATTAAGTTCCTAAACATAATTTCACAGTCTGGCTCACAGTCTCCACTCTAATTCATCCCAAAGGTGTTCTATCAGGTTGAGGTCATGACTCTGTGCAGGCCAGTCAAGTTCCTCCACACCAAACTCGCTCATCCATGTCTTTATGGACTGACGCTTTGTGCACTGGTGCGCAGTCATGTGGGAACAGGAACAGGCAATCCCCAAACTGTTCCCACAAAGTAGGAATCATGAAATTGTCCAAAATGTCTTGGTATGCTGAAGCATTAAGAGTTCCTTTCACTAGAACTTAAGGGTCAAAACAACACCACACTATAATCCCCCCTCCACCAAACTTTACACTTGGCACAATGCAGTCAGGCAAGTACCGTTCTCCTGGCAACCGCCAAACCCAGACTCGTAAGATAGATAACCTGTTTTCCCATAGTTTAGAATGGCCCAGGGTTAACAATTTCAAGTGTGAAAAGAGTTTAAGTTGTGTTTCCAGTTGTGTTTTCCTGGGAACTAGGAACTTTGGGGTGGTACTCTGTGTGTTTCGACCGTAGAGGGACGAGGGTCTAAATGAAGTTATAGGTAAGATGTCATGGTTATGCTTAGTTTTGGTTTCATTTTCATTGTGGTCAGTCCCTGTTTTGTCTGCCTTAGTTATTTAGTTAGTTTTCCTTTGTCCTCAGTTTCCCGCCACTAGTTTGTCACCATGATTATTCATTAATTAGATCATCTGTTTGTATTCAGTTCATTATCTTGTATATTTAAGCCCTTCAGTTTCTTCTGTTCATCGTAGGGTGTTGTGTATATTTCACACTTGTTGTACCTTGTTGGATTTGCCTCTGCTTTGTTTTATTAAAGTTAATAACCTCATTTGTACTCCATCTTCCTTGTCGTCATACTTTGTGGAGCTACTCATGACAAGAGAACAGTTGATGGACATGTGGATTAAAACTTTAAAGTGTTAAATATTTATTCCTAAAATGTTTGTTAAATGAGATTAAAAAGGTAATATTGTATACATAATTAAAAACTAAAATATGCTTAAAATAAACTAGTATTACTGTAAATATGAAATAGCATAAATTGATGAATTATGCTGAGGTAAAAGAACCACAGAACATGCAAGGTTTAAATAAACCACCTTTGGCTTTTTTGACCTAAATGTGGGTAGCAAAACAACCCACATGTAGGTTATTTTCAGCACATCGGTTTTAGAGTGTATACTCATCTACATAAAACTGATCAGTGCATTAAATGGTTTCTTTCAGTGCATGAAATGCGCTGCTTCCTATATTCACCTATTATGCAAGTCTCATTTTGTCTCTTTTAAAAAAAATTCCAAAACAATAGTTGTTCATTGTTAATGTTTTCTTATTTCTTGGGCTTCACTTTCTAACTTTCCTAAGATTTGTCTGTAAGGGTAATGTTTAAATGCACAGTTACCTGACAAATATTTTTTGAGTACTCCCTCCAGTGCGAGGAAGACCCGTTTAGATCTGCTCTGACGGGTAAACATTCTGAGATAGCCCTCCAGTAGGAGGAATGACCGTGTAGATCCGCTCTGACGGTCAAACTAAGTGTTGACGGGAATATTCTGTTTTGACAATTAATAAAATTACTAAATATTTGACAAATTGATAAAGAGACCCCTGTGATGTGGTGTGGTAAACTAACAAAATAATCGAATCAAAATTGATTAAGTGAAGGATGGGTCAAAAATATCAAGACCAGAACAAGGGGAAACACCCCGAGATTGGATGTTTAGAAATAGTTGTGGATATTGGACCGAATTGTATTTATCAAATTTGAAAGGGTGGACTCAGGGAAAAATACAATTTGAAAATTTCCCTGAAGATGGTTATTTTAAGCCAGGGGATATGGATTGTGCAGATTCGATGATTAATGGGGAATGGGGAAATCCAGAATGGAATTATAAGTACATGAAAGAGGCATACAATAAATGGAAAGAAATGAAAAATACTGGGATAAGGGTCCAGAGAGGCCAAACTCAAAAAAGAAAAACCAGTCTGATGAGTCTCGATTTCTGTTGAGACATTCAGATGGTAGAGTCAGAATTTGGCGTAAACAGAATGAGAACGTGGATCCATCATGCCTTGTTACCACTGTGCAGGCTTGTGGTGGTGGTGTAATGGTGTGGGGGATGTTTTCTTGGCACACTTAGTGCCAATTGGGCATCGTTTAAATGCCACGGCCTACCTGAGCATTGTTTCTGACCATGTCCATCCCTTTATGATCACCATGTACCCATCCTCTGATGGATACTTCCAGCAGGATAATGCACCATGTCCCAAAGCTCTAATCATTTCAAATTGGTTTCTTGAACATGACAATGAGTTCACTGTACTAAAATGGCCCCCACAGTCACCAGATCGAAAGTATAATGACTTTTTTCAGGTTGGGATGTCTGTAACACTGTCTTAATTACATTAAGCCATGTTAAGCGTTTTCTTATAACATTTTTTTTAAAATATTTTATTTATAGTTTTCATTTTTTACAAAAACGCAAAAACAAAATGAAACCACGAAATAAGACAACAAAAACCCTCTCTCCACAAGGCAAGATATTAAATAATCATAAAAATAGAAATAAACAGTAATAAGCATATATTTACATCTAGTCTGTCTACATTTGTTGTTTGTACATTTTAATTTAATTGTAACTAATTACTTTTATTTAAAATTGATTAATTTTTTTTAAAGTATAAGAAAAAATGAGAATCGTGTAAGAGAATCGTGATCTCAATTCCCATGGAGAAAAATCGTGATTCACATTTTAGCAAGAATCGTGCAGCCCTAATACACGATACGCACAATTGACAGGTCCAGATTTTAAAGTAATAGGCTACTACTCAGAACTTTGGGGGAGGACGTGACAGACAGAGACAGATATAATTGAAGGGTGTCCTTCTCTGAGAACAGAAAATGATAAAATGACTGGTAAAGGTACCGCAGATAATCCTAATAAGCTGCTTTGGGAAGAGGAAGAGCATTTAGAGACTTTTTATGAGGAGTTACAAAAAATGTTAGAAAAACGGGTGGTTTGAACGGTAAGTAAAATTAATCAAACTTACTTAAACATTAATGATTGATTCCATGAATTCAACAGCAGCATGCACAATATTACGTAGTACCTACGGAGTAACGTTAGCCTACTGCATTAAAAATGCGGACAAATAATCAAAAGGAAGAAAATGAATTAGTACAACGTGGTCACGATTTATCTGTAATTCTAACAGAAGAGAACGAATTCTTCATTCATGGCCACGGTATCATCTCTCTTTTCCTATCTTTATATGAATATGTATTTATATAAACACGATTCATCTATTTATGATCTTCTTATAGACACACGTGTTCACGCACTACTAAACACGTTACGTTAAGCTTCGTCGATTTGATTAAACTAAGGGATCGAATTATTACAACAGACCCACGATTTAATTAAAATGATGTAACAAATTATTAAAACGAGTTCAAATATTCTTTACATAGCTTTGTTTAATGTGAGGACTGAACCGATGTAATTTGTCTAAGTGATTAATGTGAAGAAGCCATCTATAACTTAATTAAGGAAGGGTTTTACAATCTCAAAGCGAAGAAATAACAACTTTGTTTTTATAAAAAGGATTTTGTCAAATAATTGTCAATTGTCATTTTAAATTTTAAAATCTTACTTATTACTTACAAAGCACTAAATGGTTTAGCTCCCCAATACTTGAGCGAGCTCTTAACATATTATACTCCATCACGTCTACTGCGGTCTCAAAACTCTGGCCAGTTGATCATACCGAGAATATCCAAATCAACTGCAGGCGGTCGATCGTTTTCCTATTTAGCACCTAAACTCTGGAACAGTCTTCCTAACATTGTTCGGGAAGCAGACACACTCTGTCAGTTTAAATCTAGACTAAAAACACATCTCTTTACTGTGGCATACACATAAATACTTTTTCAATTAAATGATTGTTAGGCTGCATTAACTAGGTCAGCCGGAACCGGGAACACTTCCCATAACACCTGATGTACTCGTTACATCATCAGAAGAATGGCATCTACGCTAATGATAGTCTCTCTGTTTTATCCCGAGGTTTACTGCAGTCAGCCAGATCCGGGCCGTATCCAGATCAGATGGTGGACCTGCGCCCAGAGAAGACCAACACAGGACCCTGAAGTGTCTGGGAGACCGTGATTAGACTCCCCCTGCAACTGCCTCATCGACACGGCATCTCAATGAACCCGTCTCCGGCGTGTTGACTCAGATTGTTCGAATATTACAATTAAATAATACTTAAATCGATATGTCATCCTCAATAAACCCGTCTCCGGCGTGTTGACTCAGATTGTTCGAATATTACAATTAAATAATACTTAAATCGATATGTCATCCTCAATAAACCCATCTCCAGCGTGTTGCCTCCGATCATTCGAATATTGCACTTTAATAATTATTTAATCAACATCATCCTCAATAAACCCGTCTCCAGCATGTTGCCCCCGGTCCCTCGAATATTCTGATCTATTATGACCTCCGAGCTGTAAAACTGCCAGAATAATAATAATAATACGCTGTTTGTTAATTGGCCAGAGGAGAACTGGCACCCCGACTGAGCCTGGTTTCTCCCAAGGTTTATTTTTCTCCATTAGGTCACCTAATGGGGTTTTGGTTTCCTTGCCACTGTTGCCTCTGGCTTGGCGTGCTCAGTTGGGGACACTAAATTTTTCAACTAAACATCGAAATACATCTAAATAATAAACTAAATTAACCATTTAAACTAAATTACTGATCAAATTATTGATCTAAAGCCCACACTGTCACTGTATGACACTTGAAATTTTTCCAGAATGGCTATACAGCTGAATAAAATTATGCTGCATTATTTTCCTGTTTAACACTGTAAAGCTGCTTTGAAACAATCTACATTGTTAAAAGCGCTATATAAATAAAGTTGACTTGACTTGACTTGACTGGAGGAAAAAGAAAAATGATGGTGCAAGTCTGCGTTGTGACTTGCGCGCATCCACACATCGTGATATTGACGCTTGCTGAAATGATCTGTCGTGCAGCCATACACAGTGGTCTTCATGTACTTCGATTTACATTGTCAAATGCCTTTGCATGTTACAGTGAAAATGCTGGTCCAGGTCAAGTACAGGGAACAACAAAAGTATGTGAAGCTGGATTGTATTGATGGACGGTTTGACTTTTTGCAACTTCATCTAAAAGGTTTGTTTTATTTCACTTGATTAAAACGATTACAATATGATAAATATGTATCTTCCTAGCTCTCATGTTGTTGACTGATTTCTTTACATGCCTTAAGCTATACTATTTTATAGAAGGGGGTACATTGCACAACATTTTCTTAAAATTAGCCATATTTAAATTCTGCTTGCATCTGAATGATGCATGTATTCAACTCAGTCTTTTGTTGTGAAAGCAAGACATTCAGTTTTATCTTCACATCTTTTTCAGTCATCGAGAGATTTTGCTTGCCACCAGATGCAAAAGTTATATACAAGGATGCAACAGGGACAGAAGTCGATGAAGAAATATTCAGCGACCTCGTTGGACAAGGCAATTTGGTGCTGACTGTTTTCTCAAACGATGGTGAGTTTTATTGAATTTGAAAAGAGGGAGTATCAAGCAAACTGAATAAATATGATAAATTAGCTATTTCATGTTTCCACCCACTCACTCATTTCAGACCCACCCACTTTTTAAGACCAATGATATTGGACCCACTCAAATTTACCATCTCTAATTCAGCACGGCTGTTTACCTAGCACTAACCTAATAAACACTTTATTATTAAACACACGTTAGATGCTTTATTTCCACATTTTGAACTTTTTCCTTATTTTTATTGAAAATAAAATGCCTTTCCGATCTGATATGTGATGGGAAAAGAGAGTAGAGGAAAAGGCGGATTTGAACCTCGGGGCGATTTGCATTAACTTTCTGTCTTACCCCTACACTATTAGCGCTGAAAATAATTTGGTGACTTTTGTTATTTTGTCTGGCCCAACCAGACGTTTAGTAAGCAAGGCGAGCAATGTACACTTAATGTACATTAGGGGTGTAATGGTACACAAAACTGACGGTTCGGTATGTACCTCGGTTTTGAATCCATGGTTCGGTACGGGTTCAGTACAGCAGTTTAACAAAATTGCTTTTTATTTATATTTATTAAACAGTGGTTTACTGAAAAACTGTGTCTGTCCTTAAATTAATAGAATTTTTTCTTTATTGAAGATATTGCTGTAAACTATATAGGGAGCCCTTACTTACACATTTCTATTAAAGTTTAACAATGGAGCCCAAACTATTAGCCTAAATTCAGTAACAGTTGCAATTTATTTTTAGATATAATAATCAACACTCAAATAACATATTGTATGCAAACATGTAAACTTCAAACGAGGCAGTTTTTGCAATAACTTCTAAATATAATTATAAAATGTATAATTTAAAATGTATAAAACATATCGTTGTTGAAGTATAATCATTACAGTGTCTGTTATTTTCATGACTGATTTATTTAAACATACATTAAATAATCAAGACATCAGTAACAGGTTAAGTACAATATAATAAATATATAGGCTAATACAGTACATATATTTAGTGAAAGAGTTGATTTCTCTAGTGAATAACTTCAGTGGACACTGAATGACTGCCTGAGGTAAATGCAATGCTACATGACATTTAGTTTACAACAGTTAGTGATGTCTTTCTGCTGTTGAAACACTGATTGAGCGCTTACATCACATATGATACGTGACAGTAAGTTGTAATTTATCCTTCATTCATGTTTATTCTTTAGGAAGAGATGATCAATCGCGTTCACAGATGAGTGCGTTCGCGCACACGCGAGTGTCACACGACCGCTTGAACTGACGTGCCTATACAGTCAGTGATCAGTCACGCCACATTAAAGAGCGTCAAAACGGCATTTATCGTTTGAACTTCGGGATAAAATGGACTGAATACTTAATACGTTTGTGTGGGAAATAGGATTGAAGTATTCCACGCTTAAAACAAGCCGATTGTTAACTGTTAAAGATTGCATTCGTGCACCGTACCGAAAGCCCTGCACCGAAACGGTTCGAAGCGAATACGTGTACCGTTACACCCCAATTGTACATGTAATCTACTCCTGTAAATAGTACAGTAATTTTAACTACTCCAGGACCCACCCACATTTTTCTTGCTTCCGTTGCCATGCATGTTTCTGATCCTTGTGCTAGTCATCAAAATATTTTAATGTTTTCTCATTCTTTAGAATTTTCGGACTCGTCTCTTTTGTCTGAGACGTCTGACTCAAGCAGCAGCTCAAGTGCGTCAACTGTAATCTTAGATGAGGTTCCTAACAAGAGACAAAGAACTGAGGATACATCTGCACTGTATGCTAAACAGGTTTGAACAAAGCTTGATTTTTGTGAGTCTCTTAAGCGTGCCATGAGGTTCTGGGTCTAATACACCTCATTATTCTAATTAAATTGTCAGAGATTGTGTATTGAGAGCAGTAGGCTATTTGTGTGCATTTTCTTTTGTGATTTATAGAATCACTAGTGATAGATTGAATCGTTTGAACACTATGCAGTGAGCATATAGCGCCAAAAGAACACAGTTGCCTTCCACCACTGATAACAGTGGCAATGAGCACACATTCACATTCCAGCGCCAGATCGCCTCTTTTTTAACACAAACGAACAAAGTGCTAATCAACTGGAAATGTTTCTTTTAGGTACATCCTGCTGCTGTTTCAAAAAGTGGTGGAGACAATATTGACCCTGGAAAAAAGTGCTGGGGACATGTCCGACCAGCACCTGAAACCTATGTATGTTTCCCAGAACTGCCCTCTGTTACAGTGAATACAGCTGAACATGTGGTCTCATGATGTGCATTCATCTTCATAGTTCTGACTGCACACGCATTAAATGGCTTCCTGTGGTTTAATGTGTTACTTCCTAATTCACCTATTGTGTGGGTCTTGTTTCTTTTCTTACACTCGCTGTAATGGAGTTGTTCATCTTCATTGCTTTTCAGCTTCTTATGGAGGTTCAGTCTTACAGTAAGTGATCTCTCATTTAATGTTGATTAAACACTGCATGTCCACATTTGTAGAGAAATTTTTTTTGGTTTAAAATATTTCAGCATGTGTGATCAGTAAGTTTGTGTTTAGTAGAACACAGCAAACACATGCACCTACAACCGTAAAGAAGTTTATAAACTTATAGCATATAAACACCTTATTTGGAACATATGTTCATATGAAAGTTATTCTGGGAGCTACTGTATCACTCTAAAAAAAAAAAAGGTTCTATTTTGCACCAAAAATGGTTCTTGGCTCGTAATCATAGGGGAACCTTTTTTAGTGCTATATAGCACCAATTTTGGTGCTTCAGTGGTTCTTCAGCGGTTCTTCAGAGGTTCTTCAGCGGTTCTTCAGAGGTTCTTCACCGGTTCTTTGACTAAGGTGCTATATAGCACCTCTGAAGAACCGCTGAAGAACCACTGAAGCACCAAAATTGGTGCTATATAGCACTAAAAAAGGTTCCCCTATGATTACGAGCCTTTTTTTTTAGAGTGTAGGCTGATGAAAGCTATCAGGGAAATGCATTTTTTGAAGTGCATGAGAAAGAGACTTTTTTTGTGATAATCTGATAATCAAGTTTTTTCACATTGTTTATATGTCTATGTGGTGTTTTTAATATGCTTTATGCCAAATCATGTGCAAATTCATCAGTCAACGCCATTGCTGAGTATTTTCTCAAGAGTCCTTACAACAACTGCAGTGAACTAAAGACAAGGTTTGAAACCGACCCGGTTTCCTACTGTCACAAACATGTAATGAATCCTGTCAACGTGCAGGGCTAGGCTTTTCTTTTCTATCATGCTCCGTTGATAGAATCAACGGAGCATGTATTTGAACAGTGAGCACAAAATGACCTTTAAGAAGTAGTGAATAGTAGTGTACATTTAGCAATATATTGTGTGAATTATGTATATGATGCATGTCATAATGAACTCTTTCTCCGCTGACGTTCTATGATGTTCAAATCATTTCTAAGGATGCTGATTGTTAGAAGGCAGCGGTCTGACTCTGAGATGGTGAACCGGACCATGGTTGTGTAACATTACCAACGCATTATTAGCCATTTAATAAAATAGTCAAGCCAATGGCTAATCTTATCAACTGATAGGGTACATGGAGGCTAAAGGCGCACCGAGGTAAATGGTGCCTTTTTATTTGTTTCTAAACCAATAGATGGCTCAAAAATGTGGGGCAGCACTTTCCAAATCCGCTTTTCAAGATGCACAATTCTGATCTTTGACGTGATCGCGGGTAGCAGCGCAAAATTGATTATGTGCTAACTTGCAACATTTATTAATTTATTTTGAGACAAAGGTTTTCTCAATGATTTTCAGCTTTTTTCAAGGTAATTAAAGCAACAGTTTTTCAATAATGGAAGAATATGTCGAAGTAAAAGGCGCCTCTTCTGTTGGGGCTAAAGGCACAATGATATACATGATAAATAGCTGGATGACCATTTGTTCACATGATCAGATTCAGATATATTAGGCTGGGTGTCCACTAGGGATGTTAACGATTAATCGTCGATCGATTGTGACGTCACCCATAGGATTCTGAAAAGCAGTTTTGAAGCGTAAAGTAGGGTCGAGCTGGCCATTGCCATCTTGGCAGTGCGTCACATCCGATAACAGAAAATGGACAAAGAGGCGGGACGTGGGTAGAGCTGAGGTGACATGATGACTAACAGACAGCAGACAAACGGCAATCCACCTGTCACTCAAAGTGGCCACGCCCTTTATTATGCAGAACTTTATAGCAAGGAACACACCAAACCGATGCCGACCAACTAGTAGCGACGAAAGCAGACTGCAGAGTTGGCTCACGTCGGCAGTGTCTGGGTCCAAACAAAGTTGACATCCGACGGCCACGTAGCACGTCTGCGCCTGCTTAAGAGTAAATAGCTTTCTGTACCAGCTGCTGGCAGTAGTCTGTTTTCGTTATTCAAAGCGGGAAACCGGAAGAGCTACCCTGTATACCCTATAAAAACAAAGCACCTCATAATCTCGCTCACCACAGACGGTCACTTCTGTTTTGTTTTTTTCTTGTGCACTGGTTAGCTAGCAGAACAGCCAATCAGAACACACAGAGAAAACTTGTTGGCCAACGCACGAAAACTGCCCGATGGCTGACCGTTGGCTTGATGTGTTCCAGGCTTAAGGCTTTATATGATGTAAACAAATGAGTTATAAAAAAATTCACCCCCCTCACAGGTGTCATGAAGGGCAAAGTTAGCCGTACAGACCAAAACCACAATTTGTACCAGGCTGTAAACATGTTTTTTTCTGCTGTAAATTTGGGCATTTTAACATGGGGCTCAATGAGATTCTGCTCCATTCTGGAGTCTGTCTCTAGTGGCCAGTCGATGAATTACAGCTTAAGTCACTTCAGTATTGGCTTCAAGAGAAACTGGGGGAGGTTACCGCTTGACTATAAGCCACACACATTGCAGTATTTAGGCTAACGATTAATTGATCTTTAATTTAAACAACGATCAATCATGAGAATTTGTGTAAATTGACATCCCTAATGTCCACCTTAAAGATAAATCACCATGTTAATAATGAAATCATCATATTTAAAAAATATGATATTAATCATTTGTAATAAAATATAATTAATTGTTACTACTTTAAATTAAATTATTATGGAATATCCTTCAATGCTTTCAGAATCTTTAGGGTATATTTATTGAACATGAAGATTGGATCAGTTGTGTTCCTTTTTTTTTTTTTTTAAACTTGATGCAGCCCAGCCTGACCAAGGGTCTACCTCCAGCGGACCCAGGTAAATTGAGTTTGAGACCCCTGTCTTAGGGTGTGCTTTTAGCCTTGTTGTACCCTGTGTGTCAGACGTTGTAGAGAGCGATAAATAAAATGCATTACCATTCTGATACATTGTCTTGTAGATGACTGAATTTTCTGAAGTTTCTGGTTCAAACATACAGGTGCTGGTCATATAATAAGAATATCATCAAAAAGTTTATTTATATCACTAATTCCATTCAAAAAGTGAAACTTGTATATTATATTCATTCATTATACACATACTGATATATTTAAAATGTTTATTTATTTTAATTTTGAAGATTATAACTGACAACTAAGGAAAATTCCAAATTCAGTATCTTAGAAAATTAGAATATTGTGAAAAGGTTCAATATTGACGACACCTGGTGCCACACTCTAATCAGCTAATTAACTCAAAACACCTGAAAAGGCCTTTAAATGGTCTCTCAGTCTAGTTCTGTAGGCAACACAATCATGGGAAAGACTGCTGACTTGACGGTTGTCCAAAAGATGACCATTGACACCTTGCACAAGGAGGGCAGGACACAAAAGGTCATTGCAAAAGAGGCTGGCTGTTCACAGAGCTCCTGTGTCCAAGCACATTAATAGAGAGGCGAAGGGAATGAAAAGATATGGTAGAAAAAAGTGTACAAGCAATAGGGATAACCGCACCCTGGAGAGGATTGTGAAACAAAACCCATTCAAAAATGTGGGGGAGATTCACAAAGAGTGGACTGCAGCTGGAGTCAGTGCTTCGAGAACCACTACGCACAGACGTATGCAAGACATGGGTTTCAGCTGTCACATTCCATGTGTCAAGCCACTCTTGAACAACAGACAGCACCAGAAGCATCTCGCCTGGGCTAAAGACAAAAAGGACTGGACTGCTGCTGAGTGGTCCAAAGTTATGTTCTCTGATGAAAGTAAATTTAGCATTTCCTTTGGAAATCAGGGTCCCCAAGTCTGGAGGAAGAGAGGAGAGGCACACAATCCACGCTGCTTGAGGTCCAGTGTAAAGTTTCCACAGTCAGTGATGGTTTGGGGTGCCATGTCATCTGCTGGTGTTGGTCCGCTGCGTTTTCTGAGGTCCAAGGTCAACGCAGCCGTATACCAGGAAGTTTTAGAGCACTTCATGCTTCCTGCTGCTGACCAACTTTATGGAGATGCAGATTTCATTTTCCAACAGGACAGGACCTGCACACAGTGCCAAAGCAACCAGCACCTGATTTAAGGACCATGGCATCTCTGTTCTTAGTTGGCCAGCAAACTCGCCTGACCTTAACCCCATAGAAAATCTATGGGGTATTGTGAAGAGGAAGATGTGATATGCCAGACCCAACAATGCAGAAGAGCTGAAGGCCACTATCAGAGCAACCTGGGCTCTCATAACACATGAGCAGTGCCACAGACTGATCGACATCATGCCACGCCGCATTGCTGCAGTAATTCAGGCAAAAGGAGCCACAACTAAGTACTGAGTGCTGTACATGCTCATACTTTTCATCTTCATACTTTTCAGTTGGCCAAGATTTCTAAAAATCCTTTCTTTGTATTGGTCTTAAGTAATATTCTAATTTTCTGAGATACTGAATTTGGGATTTTCCACGTTTACAGTGAACCAAGTGGAAGTGGGTGGAGGCAGGGACTAATTTGCATATTCATGGAACCCATATATTAAATACTAAAAGAAATGGTGTTTGTTGTTCTGATTATATACAATGAGTTTTAAGGGATGCAATTATTGATTGCAGGGCGGCTTTAATCTAGTAAACAAACACCTGCTGGCCAACATCTTCCATTCACTAGTTGGGAGCTGTTGCAAGGATAATTTATGAGTTTACATCATGTTTAACCAAAACATAGATGATGGTTGGAAAATAATGCATGGAAAAGTGGTCAGTGAGAATATGTAATATAGTGATTGATCTGTTTTGGTTGTTGCAGAAGCTCCTGCTGTAAAAGTGTCTCCAGATGTCCTAAGAGAGTCCAGCTCAGTGAAGATGATCTGTGAGATGCCAACATTTGTTACAGTCAAACAGTGTCATTTCTACACAAACAGAGAACAGAAGAATATAAAAGTCATTCCATCATGTGAGCTGGATCTCACTGGTGCTGAAGTGCTCAGATGGGCAGATGTAAAATCACCTGCATCTGTCGACATTACCTGCTTCTACTCAGTACATGAGCACGGGATTAATAAACCATCATCTCATTCTCCTGCTGTCACAGTGACGGTTCTAGGTGAGATATTTCACTGCTGTTCTGGTTTGGAAACTGTTATTGCAATGTTTACATTAATTCTGAATTATTTGACTTAAACAGGTTCACTTCAGAAACCCATCATCAGTGTTAGTGACAATGATGTCCAGATCAGCATAGCCTGTGAAATACCACTTTCAGTCAGAGCTGATTTCAACTGTAGTCTCTACACTGAGGATGTTCTTCTGCACAGAAGTGTTTCTCAAAGGATTAATTCTGGAGAACATTCCTGTATGTTTTATGTAAATTATAGTGAACTCTTCAGACGGTCAGTGAACAGCAGACAGCTGAGCTGTGATTATTCACTCAACACTGAACCTGAGATCAGATCACCACGCAGTGACACACACACTGTCAGAGGTGAGGACTTTTTACTATAATTGTTAAGTTGTGGGATGCTGTTGGATAGTGAATAAGTGATCTGTGAAATCTTACACAGAGTAACTTGTAGGTTCTTTTCAGACAAACGCTTCTGTGTGACTTTAGCAAGTGAACTATCTGATATATTTAGGCAGGAAGGAAGAGGTCACTTCAGTTGATCTTGTCAGAGCTAGACAATGTCTGACACATCTATAAAAATAAGTTTGTTTCTGCATAGGCATTATGGTGAAAGGGAAAAACTGCAAGCAATTTATTTTATATTTTTAAAACTTTGTTTTGTCAATTCTTTTTGTAATTCCTTATAGTCATTCCTGTTCTGAAGCACTTCCTGAACTCTTTTTTATTATTAAACAAATGAAGAAGTCAGAAGCATTTCAATTTAAGTATCTTTCAGAAATATTCTCTGGTTAAGCTCCTCATATGACATTATGACTTGATTATGATTTTTACACATGCAAATACAGAACCACTGCAAAGTGAGTGATTGACAATCAGTTTAAAACAACATTTGAAGTGCTGATATTATCATACAGATTTTTTTATTTTGTCAAACCAACTAATACCACAAACCATCACAGAAAATAAGTCATGTCACTTCCTGAATGATGATGCCATAAAAGAACTGCCTTTGAAATAGCTTAAAATTATAAAAGAGTAACATGATGATGTTTTTTTTTTCTTTTCTTTTTTTTCAGTTTTTGCAACTTTCAGTAGAGTCACTTGCTTCTAATCTGATCTCTAGATGAATATTTTTTTTTTTTCATCAGGTCTTCCTCAGGCCAAGTTAACAGCGTCAGCTTCAGTTATTCTGGAAACAGACACAGTTCAGCTGAGCTGTGAGAATACTGAACATCTGAAGATGGAGACGTGTGTCTTTTTTATATATGGAAGCAAAACTACGTCAAAACCGAGCCCATCATGTCAGCTCTCACTCCCTGGATCTCAGATCATTAAATGGTCAGAAGTTCAGAGTACATCTGTGAACATAACCTGCTTCTACACTGTGATGAAGTCACAAAATCAAAAACCATCTCCTCACTCTGATCCAGAGACAATAACAATCCAAAGTGAGTCTTGTGATATTTATGTATTGATTAAAATTGTATTTTGTATCAAAAAACAAACACCAAAGTCCTTTACACATCTGTGATTTACTGAAGCTCATTATTCAGCTTTATGAGTCTGTTCACTCTTGTAATATTTCTCTGTACAGTATTATTAAAAACAAAATTAGTGTCTGTTTATATATAACTAAATGTCTAATCTCATTGTCTCATTCTTAAAAGTTACAGAGCTAGTTATTTGGTTCTGTATTATCCTTATTGGATATAAACCAGTACAGGCCAGAATTACATCATATGGCATACTAGTATGAAAGAAGTTGTATTTGAAGTCTCTGTATCTTTAACAACAATGACTGTATTATCGTTTGCTACTTCAAAGTTAAGTATTGCAATCGCGCCCTCTAATACTAGTAAACTGTATTTTAGCAGATGTGTATGTAACGACAGCCATGACAACCTGTGAGTAATTGAAATGGTAAAATCAAAAATACATAATTCTTATTCCACATTGAATGATGTGGTAATTGTTCATTCAGGCTCATTATCATCTCATTATTTTACCAAATTTTTTTTTTTTTTTTACAGCTTTACATTTAATGTCCACTTCTGAAACATACAGTACATCTGATAAGTTACTAATAACACTTTTTCTTGTTGTTCTGGATTAAAACTGATTCCCCGTAAACAATGTGTTATTTTTGTATTATCAGACCCATATCCCAAGTCAAACCTGCCAACCAGCACAACAGAGGAAACCATGTGTAAGTTCATTCACTCTTCCTCAATGGCAAAAGTAACTGTGCAGAATTAATATGTTTGATTTAAAAGTCTGATTCAAAAATATCCGTTTGCTCAACCGAGGCTCAAATGTGCACAGGTAAAGATTCCAGATGAGCAGCATGAAAGTATTAAAGTAATTTACTGAAGCTCATTATTCAGCTTCATGAGTCTATGATATGGATTGTTCACTCTTGTAATGTTTCTCTGTACAGCAGGATTATTGAAAAAAAAAAAAACATAATTAGTGTCAGTTTTCAGGATATAACTAATCAACTCACTCACATTTGGTTCAGTAAAGTCCTCATTGGATATAAACCTGTATAAGATCTGTACATAGAATGAAAAGTTATTTTTGTATGAAAGCTCTGTACCATAAACAACAAAGACTTGATGTTTGCTTTAAAGTTAAATGTTGCAATAATGGTAAACTTTATCTTTACGGTTTCAACACCAGCTGCACATGTTACGACAGCCATGAAAACCTGTGAGTAATTACGTTTGTAAAATCTAAAATAAATTATTATTACACCTTGAATGACGTTATAATTGGTATACAGTATTTACAGCTGATAAATTACTGATAACACTTTTTATGGTTATTCTGAATTAAAATTGAAAACTGATTCCCTTCTCAAAAGTGATTCCCCCCTTGCAATATGTTATTTATATATTTGTAGACTTTTCCACGTCAAATCTGCCAACCAGCACAACAAAGAAAACCACACGTAAGTTCATCCACTCTTCCTCATTGGTAAAATCACTAGGCCTGTAGAAAAAAAGTTTTATAATTAAGTTATATTGCAATTTCTGCCTGTAATACTGGTAAATCATCTTTACAGTTTCAACATCAGCTGCACATGTTAAGACAGCCATGAAAACCTGTGAGTAATTGAGTTTGTAAAATCAAAAAGAAATTACCTTTTCTGGTTATTCTGAATTAAAATTGAAAACTGATTCCCTCCTCAAAAGTGATTCTCCTTGCAATATGTTATTTATATATTTGTAGACTTTTCCACGTCAAATCTGCCAACCAGCACAACAAAGAAAACCACACGTAAGTTCATCCCCTCTTCCTCATTGGTAAAATCACTAGGCCTTTATATTGGATTTATCTGGGATCCGTTTGCTCAACCGAGGCTCAAATCTGCACAGGTAAAGATTCCAGATGAGCAGCATAAAAGTATTAATGTGATTTACTGAAGCTCATTATTCAGCTTCATGAGTCTATGATATGGATTATTCACTCTTGTAATGTTTCTCTGTACAGCAGGATTATTGAAAACAAAATTAGTGTCAGTTTTCAGGATATAACTAATCAACTCATTCTCACATTTGGTTCAATAAAGTCCTCATTGGATATAAACCTGTACAAGTCCTGTAGAAAAAAAGTTATATAATTAAGTTATATTGCAATTTCAGCCTGTAATACTGGTAAATCATCTTTACAGTTTCAACATCAGCTGTACATGTTAGGACAGCCATGAAAACCTGTGAGTAATTGAGTTTGTAAAATCAAAAAGAAATTACCTTTTCTGGTTATTCTGAATTAAAATTGAAAACTGATTCCCTCCTCAAAAGTGATTCTCCTTGCAATATGTTATTTATATATTTGTAGACTTGTCCACGTCAAATCTGCCAACCAGCACAACAAAGAAAACCACAGGTAAGTTCATCCACTCTTCCTCATTGGTAAAATCACTAGGCCTATATATTGGATTTATCTGGGATCCGTTTGCTCAACCAAGGCTCAATTGTATATGTCTGTATATCAGCACGGCTGTGAGTCGGCCGTAGGTAATCACAGCGTGCTGATATACAGCCATATAACACGGCTATGAGTGTGATTTTTATATATGTAGTTCTCTTTCAAATCTCTGTAAAACATTTATATGCACACAACAAAAGTAAAACAAATCTATATTCTTTCTCAATCTTTTATGTATCACTTCAATTGGCAGGTAGACTAATATAAAACAACCAAATTAAACTTTACCATAATGCACATAAACATGGATTAAAGTGTTGGTTTTGTTTTGAAACAGTCATATGGTTTATAGTGCTGGTTTCCACTGGTGTTGGTGTCATTTTGTCTGGACTCATCTGTCTGTGCTGCTTTGCATGTAAGTCAAGTTTTTAAACGCATGTTCCTTGTTTGTTCTGGTGAATATACTGGCCTTTATTTTGTTCAGTACAGAATTTATTATGCAGGCTAAAATTTAACATAATGCTCATTGTTTTGTAGGTAAAAAAAGACGACGACGGTAAATTTTTTCACTCATTCAATTCAGTCTGAATTATGACAGAGCTTGTTCATGAAGGTTAAAACATTTGTTATTTAAAGTGTTATGACTATATGCAGAATACCTTACATCTTTTTCAGTAGTCTGTGATATAAATATATTTTTTGTAATCTATGAACTATGAGTGTAAATGTTTAGCACCTTATCTGATGTATGAAAAAATGCCATAATCATGATCAATGTTTGATTCTTAGTAATAAGATGAGATCAATAACATCAGATGTGCCCAGTCAAGGAATCGGTATGGTGAGTATTTGTGCATTTACAATCTTTAAAAGCACATGGTAATAAATATTTAATACCATGATGAGTAAGAATGTTTTAAAGGGACAGGACCTTTATGTTATTCTTTATGTTTTTAGAGTTCTGGATCTGCAGAGACATATTCTCTGATCACTTCTGAACCGGCCACATCTGTAGGTGAGAGAACCTCATTCTCAGTAAATGATCTCAGATAACGTGAAGCTTAGTGACAGATTTCACCAAGAGAGATAAATAAACCTCCCAAAGTTCCGCGCGCGGTTATATTCACTGATGATTGAGCGAAATGATACAGAAATAACATTCCAATCAATCGCGGGTGGATGAGAGATGAATAATTGTGTTTGTTTGATACAGACATTTTGCGAGCCCTGGCTGTGGGCTGGGCGATTCATTCCGGTTGCCGTTTGCCACACGCTCTCACTGACACGGGAGCAGAAGCTCATTAAATATGCAAATGTTATCCAATCCTAGCTGTGGGCGTTTAATTCCAAGTCTTTAGTGCGGCACGCCCATCAAAACTGACCGTTTTTCAGAGAGCTTCAAAACCAAGGCAGAAAGTAGCTTATTACTTATAATGATGTTTTTGAATGTAAAAAACATGCGAACGTCATAAGTTGACCTCAGACAACAGTATAATTTTTTTTTAAAGCCAGTTCATGACACCTTTAAATTGAGCTTGGTCAGGTGATAGCCAGACAAGAGATTTATTGTTTTAGTGCAGGGTGTTGGATCTCAGCTTCTTTCTTAGCAGTAAAACCAATCCGGGGGGTAAAATGTCCCCTACTGTTTTCCCAAAATAACAACTAGATAAAATCAAGATAAGTTTTTGTTGTTGCTATGAACTTCTTTGACCAGAGTGATGTAGAAGTTTTCACTGCGAAGCTTACACTGGTGACGTACCTGAGAGAAAACGGATTTCACGTTAAGTGATATAATTTTTAATAGTAAGAAAAAAAGTGTTTTAAAGCTTGTTGTTTTGCAGAACATCACAGTTTTATATGATATGAGAAGAGGAAGGCCTATAGTTAGTGAGTACTTGTTATTTTAGGAAAATATAATTGTATTTTCAGAATGACATAACTTTTTTTTTCAAATCTATTTTGGGTAAAACATCTAACTATGTGGTTGAATAAAAATATTAGGACTTTATATTTAAAAATCACCTCACATTAGCATCAGCTAGTTAGCCAGCCAGGTAGCATCAGCTAACAATATTTTTCAAAAAGGTTGATTTTCAAAATGAGTCATTTATAATATTCATTTTTATCTACTGTTATTTTGGCTTGTCTTTTTAATTTTAAGCTAAAACATGCTTGTACTCTGATTTTGCTGTAAACTCAGAGTGGGGGCATTTTACCCCACCTAAACAACTTCACATTGTTTAGTAGCATGTAAAAAAATCGATTTAAATTGTGATTAAACTACAAAGAATGCTCTCTTTATAACGTCTGAAGCTGTCAATCACACAGCGTGAGTTTATATGGACACTTGCCAAAACTCCAGCTGTTTTCAAAAGTTAGCGTTTTCAGGCCCCCAAAACACTGTTGTTGTGTAACTGAACGGCCAAAATGCATAAAACGTTTTCTGTTTTTACTGTTTGTTGAAAACGTCTCAGGTTACGAATGTAACCATTGTTCCCTGAGAACAGGGAACGAGACGCTGCGTCAGCTTCGACGCTACGGGGAACGCCTCCAGCGTGACTGGTGCCTGAAATCACATTGAATCACCTGAAATCAATTGAGCGGCGACAGCCTATGATGTCATCAAGGTGCGACCAGGAAGTATATAAGGGAGCCTTGCCAACATGACAGTATCTACTCTTCTGAAGGGACTGTTTTTCGGCAGGCAGGCCCTGCGGCATGGCACAGCGACGCAGCGTCTCGTTCCCTGTTCTCAGGGAACAATGGTTACATTCGTAACCTGAGACGTTCCCTTTCGAAAGGGAACTCGCGCTGCGTCAGCTTCGACGCTACGGGGAACGATATACCCACGCCGCCATGCCGACGGGAGTGCATGCCCACTGGCAGTGACAACTGTCAAGACAAGCAAATCTTGCTGAAATGCCTGAACCACTCCCCTTCTGGTCACGTTAGGCTGTCAGTGACAGCGCTCCCTACGGTCATAGCCCAAGCTATCACCTGAGAAGGAAACCTTCACACACATGAGGTCCTTCCCAGGCCTTGCTCGAAGGCCTGGAACCAACCCATTCGACTTAGAAGGGGTTCCTTTAAGGGAGCGTGGCAAGGGAACTACGAGGGAACCCTATGCCAGTCACTATTCGGGAGATTATCACCGAATGCCACCAGGGAGACCTGACCAGGTGACCCAGTCTAGTATGGGACACGTAATACGGTCAACCCTGTCTGTACAGTACAGAGCCTCTGGTACTCGCCTCCGAAGAGACATCCCGCTAGGGTGCTGCAAGAAAGGCAGTGTCACCGACTAGCCGGACCTCAGAGACAGGTTATCCCGGAGAGCAGCGCTCAGCGAAGTGCTATAAGACCCTTGCTAGCGAGGGGAGTCAAGCCGCTCAATCCTCGGATCTACCAAGCACTTACTTTAAAACGTGCTTAGGAGGCCAAAGGGCCTTACAGGCTGATACACCAGGGAGGCCCCGAGGGGCCTACAACCATAAATCAGCGCCAGGCAGCCGTAAGCTCATAGCAGACCCTCACTTGAGGGGAGCTCATAAGCGTGCCCGGTAGGAAACCATGCCGTAGGCAGACTATGAAGGTCCCGCTCCTGCATGGACCGCATAGCCGCAGTGACGTCTCGTCATGCTAGGGTAAGAACATCGCCTACAGGAATCGCGAACGGCCAGAGACCGGCGCCTGATAGCGGGTGACCACTAGCTGTCAGCATAAAGCCAGTTATGTGTTCCCGCCTGGGGAACTCGTTCCCCAGGGAGGCCGGGAGGGGCCTCCACCTGGTAACATGTGTCGACTGCTCGCGCATCTAACAGGAGCGCTCGCCCTCAGGTAGGCCAAAAACGGGCCAAAGACCTGATCACAGTCTCGCTAGCCCTCGAGGTAGCTGGGAAGACCAGGGACTCGCTTCACCAGGGAGGCCATGCGGGCCTACCAACTGCAAAGAAATCGGGCATTCCTCTGTCACAGCTTAACTGGACGTGCTACTCATAGCACTTCATGCTCATCCACAGCGGCGGGGGACCGGGAGCTGGCTTCAGGGAGGTACCATGCCTACCATCTGATAGCAGAACGTGCTTTCCATTCATAGCACTTTATATCCACCACAGCGGCCGGGGAGCCGGCCTCTGCTCAGTGACTGGAACTGACCAGGAACCACGAGCCAGAGCGTGCCCTCAGAGGAGGCCACGTGGGCCTACTATTCCAAAGCGAATCCCCTCAGGGAAGCCCGTGCAGCTTGCCTGATAGCAGCCCATGCTACAATCCGTTACCGAAACTGGGGACCGGGGAACGATTCCAGGGAGGCGCAATGCCTCCACCTGGTAGCAGAACATGCCGTCCATAGCGCTTCGCTAACCGTCTCACTTCTGCGCCTGAGAAACGGGGGCTCGTTTCAGGGAGGCAGCAATGCCTACCAACTGATAGCAGAGCACGCCGCGCATAGCTCTTCATTCCGCTAGTCGTCTCAGCGCCAGAGAATCGGGAGCTCGCTTTCAGGGAGGCAACCATGCCTACCAACTGATAGCAGAACGTGCTACTCACAGCACTTCACGCTCATTACCACAGCGACTGGGAACCGGGAGCTTGCCTTCAGGTAGGCCACAATGCCTAACAACCTGATAGCAGAACGTGCTACTCGTAGCACTTCACACTCATTACCACAGCGACCGGGAACCGTGAGCTCATCATCAGGGAGGCTACCGTGCCTACCACCTGATAGCAGAGAGTGCTACTCATAGCACTTCATGCTCACCGCCACAGTGGCTGGGAACCGGGAGTTTGCCTCCAGGGAGGTCACTCAGGGAGGCCGGATGAGGCCTACTACCTACTAGCACTCGTGCTAGCCATCCAGTGACTGGGGCCCAGGAACGCCATCCGCAAAGGAGGTCGAGTGAGCCTGCTTCCCCACAGCAGGCCCATAGGGAGGCCCGGTAGGGCCTACCACCTATTTAGCAGCTCGTACCAGGCGTCGAGGGACTTAATGCCTATGGTGCCCCCTCGGGGGAGACCAGGCAGCGCCTGCTGACCACAGCAGGCTCTCAGGGAGGCCAAACAGGGCCTAGCTCCTGAGCGAAGGTAACCCAGACCGGGAGCCTACCCCTCAGGGAGGCCTGGCAGGACCTATCCCCCGAATAGGGGGTCTGCAGATTCCAAGGACCCTGCCGAGACTTTAAGAAGGCTGGCTGCTGCTACCTGGGCTGACGGCAGCTGTCTGCTGCTGACGAAGGCCTGGAAATCCAGTTAACACCTGGGGACTCATCCCCAGGGCCAAATGACGGGTCACTGCTGACGTCGACACCAGTGGAGAAGAGCCTCCGAGGCCCACTCGTGGGCCATGGTGTCGGGACTTTCCTGCAAGGAGGCCGGTTAACGCCTACTACCTGTCTTGAAGTCCTACTGCCCAGACCGCCCAAGCTGGCCGCTCACAGCCAGCTGGCTCCTATGCCCGCACCTGGGGCTGGCTCCATCCCAGAGGCAGCTAGGTACAACTGCTTCGCCGTGTCCTAGGGCCCCCAGGACGGCGCAGTCTCTCGGGCAGTGCCTACAAACATGGACCTAATCACATTGCCAACAGCAGTGTACTCAGCGGAAGTGCTTAAACAAAGACCCTCTAAAGCGAGGGGAGTACAACTTACGTCACCTGCATAGGGGCGGCTGCCTACTTTCCATGCAGCGGCCAACATAAGTGCGAGGGCGTCAGCCATTGGCAATGCTCGGGCCTCAGGGGAGCATCCGACCAGAACCGTACAGACAGAAGGATTATCCGATGTTCAGCTCGACCCGGGCCCTAAAGGAGGTGGAGCAGAGACATAAAGCAAGGGAACAATATCACAGAAATGTGAAATCCACCGGCCGTACCATCCTCCAGGAAGAGGCCGGGGGCCGCCAGCAGATGGCAGCCACCAAGCTCCGAAAGGCGGAAACAGCAGATAAAGTCTAGTCGCAAACCGGCGAAAGACGCTTAATTCCACCCCACGACCACTGGCAAAGTCGCTGTCTCCTGCAACACCTCGTCTGCATTACACGTGACCCCAGAACGCAGAGAAGGGGGCGGGCCTTGGCCGGACGACTCTGTAACAGAGGAGGCTGAAACAAGGATGCATAAACAAAGCCATGTTCTTAATAAAAAGACAGGCCAGGGGCGAACATCTTCATTAAAAGGGAACGCCCCCATCCTTGACAAAGCCTAGGCCAAGTGGTGCGACATAAGTCCGCACTAGATCTACTCAGGGCCCGGGAAAGAAATATTATCACCTCTAATATTACACAATGAGGCCCCAAAACCCTTTTCCCAAAGCCCCGCAGAGCTGGGCGCAGATCTCACTACAGCTTGTGCATTAGCGCGTACCCGGTCTTCAGCTACTCTTCACTTTACGCTAGGAAAAACACAGCTCGCCCCCAACGCTACATGCCCTCAGGCGAGAGCGCAATACAGTTACCCACATAGTGGGGAAACATAGCACGGAGAGGCAGCAAACTCTCTAGCAGAAAGTGAAGTATTCACACACAACCACATAATGTTGCAAAGAAGATCGTTCTTAGCTTACTCACGGGGAGCTGCAGGCCCTGCGAAGATCCAGCGGCGATCCAAATTTCCCCAGAAAACCTCTCAGGCGAGCGAAGGTATAGGAGTTCTGAAAAACATAGTTTTGAAAATGTTTCGCCCTCAGAGAGGGGGACTCACCAATCGCTCCCAGCGGTGCTTCCAGCCAGCCATAAGGCTAGTATCCGCCCGCCATCCTGAGGGGGGCGCTCTCACAACCAAGCCAGGCGGGCCGTCAGAATTCTTACATTTCTGCTCACCATGGGCCCACAGGCCTGATGTAAAGCGCCCGGGGAAAAACCAGAGGAAGGGAAGAGGCAGCGTTCACCTGCGTCCCCTCGGGGGCGGAGTCCGCTGCCTACGCTGGTCCCGGTTGCCAGCTCCAGCTTCCTTCCTCTTTCCGTAGCGGGTGTCCCGCCTCCTCTGCGCCGTGGCTCGAGAGGCCACACTGGCTCTCTGTTCCTGTCTCCAGCCCTCAGACTGGGACGGGCCAGGGACACCCGACTGCCTGGGCGCGGTCCCGGACCTCAGCGGAATGCATGTCCTGAATGCCGCCGAGCGCGCCTTCGCCTGTCCGAACTTTCACACCACCGCCTCTACGGAGGTGCTGAAAAGTTCAGATGGCGAAACCGGGGCATCAGGGAGAAAGGATTTTTTTTCCTTCTCCCCGATGTCCAAACGGTTTAACCACAGATGTCTCTCCGTGGCCACCCTCGCCGCCATCGGCGCTATCTGTACGGTGGCCCGGAGAGCGAAAAACCGCGGTCCGGCGCGACTCGACTACCGCCTCAGGGGGTCCCTCCCCCCTGATCGAGGTCCCTCAGCAGGTCCGCCTGATAAGCCTGCAACACAGCTGTGGTGTGCAAAGCCGCTGCAGCGCGACCCACTGACATGTACGCCCTGCCATTCAGGCGTTTAGACCGGCAGGGTGGGAGCCACAGTGTCGCCGGCCGCCCAGAGGCGAGATAAACATAACATCTCGTCCACGGGCGGCATCGACACATACCCAGCCAGGCAGTCCCTCGACATCAGCGACATCTAGCTCGCCGATGTCGACAGATGCGGGGCTGAGTATGGTTTCTTCCATTCCCTCGAGATCTGCTGATGGAGATCTGGAAGGAATGGAAGACTCCCAGGAGTTGGGAGGTCATGGGCGGAGAGAAACCGATCGTCCGAACTGTTTGGACGCTCAGCCTTTCTCCTCACGCGCCGCAAAGGCAGCTGCAGTCTCCCCGCAGCGCGTTCCATGACTTCCAGCAACTCCCTTACATGGGACAGGATGGTAAGAAAAGCTTCAGCATTTTTAACTGACTCACCCATCCTCTGCTCGAGTGGAAGAGCAGCAGACGAGGAGGAGGAACATAAATCCAGCTCCTTCCTCCGAGGTCCGCCTCTCGCGATCTGGATCGTCCTCAAGAACCATAACTGTCTCCAAGCGACGAGCCAGATCCATCTGGGAAGCGCTTTTGGTATTTAGACGCCGCTCAGCCTCAGCTCGAGCCTGGCCGTTCCCAGATGCTGAAACCTCTCCCCTCGAGAAGAGGTCCCACCGAGAGCGGAGCGTTTCCAGAGGACAACGCTCACAAATACTTTCACAAGAGGTTCGCAAACCTCTCATGCATGCTCTTCTCCCAGACAGTAAATGCAAAGTGTGTGTGTATCCAAAGCGCAAGATACACATTCAAAACACACCTGCAGAAGTGGCGTTCTCAGCACACTTCATTGTTATCCTTCTTGTAGACGTTTCACGTGAAGACAGGCAAAACAGTCCCTGAAGACGAAAAGATACTGTCATGTTGGCAAGGCTCCCTTATATACTTCCTGGTCGCACCTTGATGACATCATAGGCTGTCGCCGCTCAATTGATTTCAGGTGATTCAATGTGATTTCAGGCACCAGTCACGCTGGAGGCGTTCCCCGTAGCGTCGAAGCTGACGCAGCGCGAGTTCCCTTTCGAAAGGGAACTGTTTTGTAAACTGCCCTTAATGTCCCCCAACAGCCACATTTAGTCGCTTGTTAGCAACTGCCTTTTTTCAAGACAAGACAAAGCTTTAAAAATCACAAGGGGGTTTACTAATGGATTTTGTCATGTAAATGAATTGTGAAAAATCTTGAGCATGTGTTAACCATAGACCATATTTCAGGGATTTCATCAAAAACCCCACTGATTTACTAATTTCTGGGTTTTGGCTGAAACAAACATTATCCCTGCAGCACTGTGTATAGCAAAAGCACTCATTCAATCATGGTGCATCATGTTTGGTATCAATTTCAAAACATGTATTATTGTGTTTAATGTCACTGACATCAAAGCACAATGCATCTTCACACAACATGTTTGAAACTTTAGGGGAAGCCATTTTACATTTGTCCTCTTTTTTGGATGGTTTTCTATTGTCTCTGTTTTACCCTTTTCATCATGCTGTTCTTCCAAAGGCCTCAAACACCCAGAGTCCCATCAGGACAGCACACCAGATCCCACAGCGGCTTACTCTTTCATTATGTCTGAAAACTCTGTTTCCCAGCCCTCAGGTAATAAACATGTTTCTTTCATTAAAGTGCTCATATCATGGAGGAATAAAATCTAATAATACTAGTACTAAACCTATGAAAACACACTGTGGTTTCACAACTCACTAGACCAAAACAGCATTTTTGATGCTCACAATAAGCATTGAGAATCTTAAAGATACCAAACACCAATCACTCATATGGAAGAAGTGGGACAAATACTAAATTCATCACAACTGTTGCACAATGAGTCTGAGAAGAGATGATTCAGCTGTGCAAAGTGTCAAAGCTTAAAATACATTGAAGGGATAGTTCACCCAAAAAATTATCCCATAATTTACTCACCCTCAAGCCATCCTAGGAGTGTATGACTTTTTTTCTTCCACCAGACCGCCTTCCGTATTCAACTTACGAAGAAAGTGTAACGCCTCTCACAGTTCAAAACGCCTACGATACGTCCAACGTCATCACGCTAGTTACGCTTTTTAATTAATCCGTGTGGATTACTTTTATAATGGATGGATGCACTTTTTTGGATTAGCCAGGACATTTTTAAATGTAACTCCGATTGTATTCATCTGAAACAATGTCATGTACACCTATAGTGGCTTGAGGGTGAGTAAATCATGGGCTAATTTTCACTTTTGGGTGAACTAGCCCTTTAAAGCTTTTATGACAGAGAGCTTGTTCACGAAGGTCAACATGTTCTTTAATGCTTTAATGCTAATCTTTGATGCTTCTGTGTTGCATTACAGGTGTTTTGGTCAATAAACAACAGAAAGAAGAAAATACAAATGAAAATGAGGTATGTTACACTGTCACACCACAAACCCACATAAACAAATGAGACGTCCATCATTAACCGAATGCCAAGATATTTATTCTGTCTTTTCTATCTTTCTGTCTTCTTCTTTAAGAATGTTTACCACCTGTACAGCACGATCCCTGACAAACCAGTTCACTCAAGCGCAGGAGATCAAGTCTACAGTTTGGTGCACTGATGAGCCTCTGTTGTTTCAGTATGTACAGTATATCCATTACAAAGTATTTTTACTTGCAGAAAAATGTGTGTTTACTGTGTTCGGTGTGGAACTTTAAATATTAAATATATTATAATATTAATACAATTTATTTTTTAACCATCCCTCTGTCTGAAATTATCAATTTTTTAATAGGTGGCTCCTATAAGGCTTGTCAGTAAACTGTCACCATTATGTTTAGCTAACGTCATTCCATAGAAAAAAAGTATAAATTTCCCCTTCGCTATTGCTTTAAAACATTATCCACATAAAACTGTCATTTACAGATTAAATTGTTTTCTTAAGTTTTGGAATGTAGCTGCTGTCAGATCCAATTCAGTGTTGTCAGTCTTTTTTAACAGTCTATGGATCCAATGAAGTTGAAACTTGAAAGTTCATCTTTCAACAAAAGTTTCTTTGCAAACTCTCAAATATACTGTGCCTTAATTTACAAAATACAGTAAAATTCTCTCAACAAACATAATTCTCCAACGTGATCCCGGATGTACAGAGACGCATGCAGACGCTGTGTCGTTCTTTTACTATTCATTGAGTCCTGTAGTCAGCAGTGCATTAAGTACTTCTTAAATTTAACAGGTAACTTATCTGTATTATATCCACTGTAGACAGCATCAGTGATTATAAATGGCTTCTGTTTGCTTTTGACACCACGCAATGCTTATGTCTGGAAAACAGCCATTAACGAGTGAGCACCAGTGGGCGGAGCCTAGTCGATGTTTGCTGCCAGGTTTCAACAATATCTAAATTAACTGTTTTTGGGGCTTGATTTAATGTTGTTGGTTTTTTTTGTTGTTGTTGTTTTTACTGTGGACGGTTTAAGATATTAAACTTGCAGGATGTTTTCATGACACAGAAAACTTTTATATGTCAAAAGCAGTGGCGGCTGGTGATAATTTTTTTGTATCAAGATGCATGTTGACTTAATTCAAGCATTTAAGAGAAAACAGTGTCTTCACTTTTATCTTTTTACACATTCATTTCCCACATATATTTGAATGAGGAAAGGAAAAACAAAAGAAACCAGCAACAACAGACTAGCACGTTGACTACTTGACCATAAATGTTGCTCTCCTTTCTTTCTGGCCAGCAAATTTCTCAATGACTCTCTGATTAAAGTCCCTCATCTCAGTAGTGTCATGACGTTCATTGTTCAGTCAGATATTTGAGGTCTCTTACCCCCGTTGTTGTCCACAAAACTTCAGTACCGACACTTTGAAATAAAAGACAGGGAAAGCAATAAAGGGCATTGCTAACAACACATCCAGCCAGCCACCTACGTTTCTCATAACAAGCGCGTCAAGCTCCGAGTGTAGCTTCATCCTCTGTCACTGGCCTGCTGCTGGATTTGTAAATCGCGTTGGTCCAGCGAACGCCTTGTGAAAGAATTTGGTTTAACTGCTGCCATCTCTACGAAAGTTATCATCCTAACAAGGTTTTGGTGGAGTCGGAGTGACGATGTCGCCCGCGCACTTTCGCTTTAGTGGCCAAGAACGGAAAGTTGAATGACAGGTGACGAGAACCAATCAGATTGGATAAAATAACACGCATCCAATTCTGATTCGCCAGGGACGCAACAACCTGAGTCCGGAGGAGGATCTTTAAGAAACCAATTAGAGACCAGCTTCAGGTCACATGCTGCCCGTAGATTTTTATACTCAGATAGACATCCTTTTGTCCGGGTCCCTCGCCCATGAAACCGCATGAAACACTGAAGAACATATAAAATAGTTAACCAATCAAAGCCAGTTTTTATTAAATGCTGAGGCTCTTGCTAACAGCCGGCACGTCGTATGAGTAAACTATTTTATTTTTATTTCATTTTTATATCATTTTTGTATACATGTATATTTCTGGAATTTTGACGGGGGTGGCGCCCCAGCGCCCTCTATTGACCAGCCGCCACTGGTCAAAAGATTAAGGAAAATTATATGTTTTCATGTCATCATCCTACAACTGTAAAATGTGTTTTGTAAGTAAAAACAATGAATTATCATATATTATCATGAATTATATACAGTGAGGAAAATAAGTATTTGAACACCCTGCTATTTTGCAAGTTCTCCCACTTAGATATCATGGAGGGGTCTAAAATTGTCATCGTAGGTGCATGTCCACTGTGAGAGACATAATCTAAAAAAAAAAAATCCATAAATCACAATGTATGATTTTTTTAACTATTTATTTGTATGATACAGCTGCAAATAAATATTTGAACACCTGATTATCAGCTAGAATTCTGACCCTCAAAGACCAGGGCCCGTATTCATAAAGAATCTTAATGCAAAGAGTAGCTCCTAGTGACAAAATTCTAAGAAAATTCTTAGAAATGTGGGCGTTTACTCTTAAAATTAACTAAAAAATCCTAGTAAAGAAAAAAGTAATTCAGAAAGCATCCTAACCCTTAAAAGAGGTCTTAAGGTCAAATTTGTTAGGAGCACGGACGAGGACTTTTAAGAGGCTTAAGAGTTTCTTTAGCAGCGGAGAAAATGGCAGAAAGACGAAGAGGGAGAAGAAATGTGTTGCAGACATAGATTAGATTGTGCAGGGATCATGTTTGTTGCATTAAATCCAACTTTCAAACCACCAATTAAATAGACATGCCAGCAATCAGTGTAATTGGAAAGAGTGGAACAATGTTTATAATTCTAAGCCAATCAAATACCGTATAGGAAATTAACAGCATGGTAAATAATAAAAGGATTTATATACACTGAAAAAAATTATTTGTTGAATTTACTAAAAAATGTTATCGTAAGTGGTCGCAATCAATTTATTTGATCTCAATTTAAACAAAAACACATGCAATTCCCATAAAACCAATTCATTTTTTAAAATTAAAATAAAAAACTAAATTTAAATTATTTAAACGAGCACAAATTAATTATGCTTAATTTAATTTTTCAGTGTACATATATATAATGTGTGTGTGTATGTGTGTGTGTGTGTGAGTGAGAGAGAATGGTAAAATAGGACAATTTGCGCTTGTAAATTCAAAGTGAAGGCTTAGAATAGACCCTATACTTAAAAGCACTCCTTTTTCCCCTTTTTGGACAACCAACCAATCACAGTCTTCAAAAGACTGTGTCATACGTAGCAACAGGGTCAGCCCCGCCTCTTCACTAAGATAAAAGTTTTTGTATTTTCCTTGCTCAGAGTTGCTCTCAGATCGGTCCCGAATAGCTCTTAAGCTAAGACTCCTACGTAAAAGTTTTTAAGCTAAATTAGGAGTTTTCTGAGAGGACTCTTAGAATCTTTATGAATACGGGCCCTGTTAGTCTGCCTTTAAAATGTCCACCTCCACTCCATTTATTATCCTAAATTAGATGCACCTGTTTGAGGTCGTTAGCTGCATAAAGACACCTGTCCACCCCATACAATCAGTAAGAATCCAACTACTAACATGGCCAAGACCAAAGAGCTGTCCAAAGACACTAGAGACAAAATTGTACACCTCCACAAGGCTGGAAAGGGCTACGGGGAAATTGCCAAGCAGCTTGGTGAAAAAAGGTCCACTGTTGGAGGAATCATTAGAAAATAGAAGAAGCTAAACATGACTCAATCTCCCTTGGACTGGGGCTCCATGCAAGATCTCACCTCGTGGGTGAGTCCAATGATCCTAAGAAAGGTGAGAAATCAGCCCAGAACTACACGGGAGGAGCTGGTCAATGACCTGAAAAGAGCTGGGACCACCGTTTCCAAGGTTACTGTTGGTAATACACTAAGACGTCATGGTTTGAAATCATGCATGGCACGGAAGGTTCACCTGCTTAAACCAGCTTTCCATGGGAGAAAGTCATGTGGTCAGATGTACTGTACTGTATTAAGGCGAGGATGACCGGGGCCATGTATTGCGAGATTTTGGGGAACAACCTCCTTCCCCCAGTTAGAGCATTGAAGATGGGTCGAGGCTGGGTCTTCCAACATGACAATGACCCGAAGCACACAGCCAGGATAACCAAGGAGTGGCTCTGTAAGAAGCATATCAAGGTTCTGGCGTGGCCTAGCCAGTCTCCAGACCTAAACCCAATAGAGAATCTTTGGAGGGAGCTCAAACTCTGTGTTTCTCAGCGATAGGCCAGAAACCTGACTGATCTAGAGAAGATCTGTGTGGAGGAGTGGGCCAAAATCCCTCCTGCAGTGTGTGCAAACCTGGTGAAAAACTACAGGAAACGTTTGACCTCTGTAATTGCAAACAAAGGCTACTGTACCAAATATTAACATTGATTTTCTCAGATGTTCAAATACTTATTTGCAGCTGTATCATACAAATAAATAGTTAAAAAATCATACATTGTAATTTCTGGATTATTTTTTTTAGATTGTGTCTCTCACAGTGGACATGCACCTATGATGACAATTTCAGACCCCTCCATGATTTCTAAGTGGGAGAACTTGCAAAATAGCAGGGTGTTCAAATATTTATTTTCCTCACTGTATATAGTTATGATGAAAAACAGTAAAAGGACATTCCATGAAGTCCCACTTACGATTATATTTTATTTAATAAATTTGCTTCTTATTATGTTTGCTATGAATCATGTACATTAAGATGTTTTGTGTTGCATTGTAAGTTATTTAGTTCATGTTTATTGCATCGTTTCAGTGTCTTTGTGTGTATGGCCCTGTGCACCGTTTAAACATGAGTATATAGTAAATAAAAGTTGATTTTTGTAACCCAAGTCAGTTAGTATGCTAACATTATATTATTAATTAAATATACAGTTTTACATTTTACAATATACAAGCACCAATATGCCGTAACGTAAACACCACAAACACTCACAATATTTTTTGCTGCCGCTTTTTACATTAAATGTAAGCTGTGCACTGAAAAAGCTATGATATATAAATAATGTCAGATTTGTATTGCTTTCATGACTAGTGCTAACATTCAGGTTGAGAGAAATGAGAGATCTCTGACTTATTATAACCCAAAGATTACAAATAGTGCAGAGAATTGAATTAAATGACGGAAAACTGATGGAAAATATGTTTTTATTTACATAACATGGCTTTCCTTTGATGTAAAGGGAATACGCAAATAAGTTATTTTCCAAGTACTTTTTTTAGGCAGGCAAAACTTATAAAGTTTGTGAAGAATCCACATCTCATATTTTGATGAAAATGTATGCTATTCTTACAAACAGCACTGTGAAATATTCCTATTTTGTCACGTCATGCATCTTAAGACTTCAAATTTAAATGTCGAATCAATCTGAGAAGCAGGCAGATAATAATTATATAAATTACATTTCTGCTGAGTTTTGGTCTGTGCTTAACAGTACAGATTAAGACTAAAGTTGAGTGTGTGAAAGAACCTTGAAGAACAGCTACAGGGACTGCGGTTAGCTGTGACGGCTCGTGGCGGCCACTCATATTGTTCTGCCCTCACTGTTAAACTCAGACACAGCTATTCAGATAGATAAACTCCTCGACAATTGACAGGTGTGATGTCCTTTTATTGACGTATCCTTCAATTATCGACAGAGTGAAACTACAAAAAGAAACAAATAAACAGCATGTGGACTGTATTCTAATGTAAGTTCACATGAATTATGCAAAGTCTGGCTAACATTCATCAAAATTAAAAACTATCAAATATAATCTTGTTTAACATAAATGTTCACAAATATTGTCTTTAAAGCAGCACTAGGTAGTTTTTGCTCTCGGGGTCCCCCTACAGTTGAGAAACAGTATTGTCCTCTACTACTGTCGTAAACTGTCACTCTACATCAGTGGATGCATCGCACGTGCATTTGTTGACATGACAACCATGATAGCCCTGAACACTGCAGGAGTTCACATTCAGGTGTTCTGCTGGCGTCGCGTGTGAAATGTCTTCATCCCAGGTACAGTGGCATATGTTTCAGCATGTCATATGAATATCATTTCATGGGTTTTTATTTTTTTTCAAACGCCAAATGATCGCGATACTCACGTTTACAAGCCAGCGTCATTATAGTAGCCTAGTCTATTGGTTACCGTTTTAAGGAATCTATATGATACTTCAATTCAATGTTTGAGTGGTAGGTAATGACCATATATCGTCAATATTATAATATCAAGCTAACATAGATGAATCTGCAAATTTGAAAAATCTATTTGCATTATAACTTGAGGAAAGACAAATAAACCAATATCACAGACATGTTAGGTATCCTAAAATATGATTTTGTACTCTTACGTATTTACTTGCAAGAATGTAGCCCCTCCTCCTTCAGCTCACGCCAACGAGCAAACGCTGACCCAATGTTGATCCTCGTCCTGCCTTTAATCTGATCACTTTCTTGTTTCCTCTTTTTGCTTTCCTCCGACAAAACCTTTGCTTTCTTATTTTTCTGTGCTGCTTCGGCCATGACTATAACATTCGGCAAACAAATGATAGTTTTTCTCGCACGTCCGAATTTAAGGAAGTGGGGGTGGTGGTGGAAGTGACGTATATGCCGTAAAGCAGTCGAATTTTGTAGTTCTTTTTTTTCTCGGGTTACTACCCGAAAAACGATACAGACCCCGTCAGGCTATGGCAGACGTGTCATTCAACCTATTGTAAGTCGATGTATCATCACAAGAGGTTTGAAAATATATTATAAAGGTTTAAAAGTTACCTAGTGCTGCTTTAAGCCTCATATTAAACATAAAATACACACAAGCAATGCTTTCTGTAAGACAACAAAGAAGGATGAATGTAGATCACGTCAGAAGTGGATTCTGCTGACAGCCATATTTCAACATGTGAGCTGTGTCCCAATTCGGGGGCTGCATCCTTCAAAGGCCGCATTTGAAGGCCGATTGCGTCACCGCAGCGCGACGAAGGCTGTCTCAATTCGAAGGAGCCTTCAAATGCAGCCTGCCGTCCCTGTTGCCAAGTCCCCGTTTTTTCAGCCGAATTAGACCACTTTTAAATTGTTGCCGCGGGTGAAAAATTATTTCCGCGGGTTTGGTTCTACCCCTTAAGTACGATTTCGCCGATCCAACACCCCCAAACGTACAACTGCAGTGGAGAATTCGGCCGCTCGATGGAGAAAATCGCATTGGGAGTTTTGGACTACTTTTGTTGCAGAGACCTGGCAACCCTACCCACCGTCTTTCTCCCCGGCCGCGAAGGATAGAACCAACCAGAACAAGTGGATCCTGTGCAGTGTATTCCTCTGCCCATCCCGCGGCCGAGGAACACTTATACATGTAAGTAGCCTGTTGTGTTTTAATTTACTAAAATAACCAACGAAACGTTTTAAAAGCCGGTGGTCTTTATTTCTGTGTTACCACGGGACAGCTTTATTCGTTAGGTGATCTGATGTAATATTTCGTTTTGTTATGGATCAAGTTACTTTTAGCAGCTTTATTAAAATGAGGCAGCAAATTAGTATTTATTTACCAGGCCGGAAAAATCGAGAATATAGAATTTGAGTATCTATAAATATGATTTCTGGAGTAGGGTAGAGTGGGGGAAAACGCCCCCCTTAAGGAAAATGTGACATTACAGTGAAACAAAACATAAATTTGACTTGAATTGCCATCCCGGTTTTGAGTGACTATGGCAGGAGTTATTCACCAAATATTAAAATTGCACAGCCTTCATAATTAATTAGTATTTTGACTGAAAATATTTTTGTACAAAGGGGGCGTTTTGCCCCAGCGGTGGGGTAAAACGCCCCCCAAGGTGGGGTAAAATGCCCCCTTTCTTCCCAACCAGTTTGCTTCATAGATCAACAGCAAAATGAGCAGACTATAGTTTTTAATCTCTCAAAGTAAAAGGCAAGTAATGTATCAACATGTATATATATTAATATTTATTTGAGGAATGTCCAAAATATCCAAATTTTTACCATTTATATTTATATATAAGCCATGCAAACAAATATGTTGTAATAAATAAATAAACATTAATTCATTAGCCATTCACAGCCATTTTAACATTTATATTTATACATATAACTAAGCCATGCAAACAAATATGTTGTAATAATAAATAAACAAATAAATAAATATATACATAAATAAACATTAATTCATTAGCCATTCGCAGCAATTTTACCATTTATATTTATATAACTAAGCCATGCAAACAAATGTGTTGTAATAAATAAATACACAAATAAACAAATAAATACTAAATAAACAAATAAATAAATACATACATAAATAAACTTTAATTCAGTAGCCATTCACATAATCTAATATGTTATTATAGTAATTATGATAGAGAGAAACTATGCCCTTTGGGGGGCGTTTTACCCCTCAGCATAGGGGGCGTTTTACCCCACAAGCTATGACTTTTTAAAAAAATGTTTAATTTTTAAGATATAATTATATTCCTTATAAATAACATTTCCTCTCAAACTACAGACTTCACTATTCATCTATCATACATCACTGTGATATCCTGCAGAACAATATTCTCTTAAACACTTGTTTACTAATATCTGAAAATTATAGCACTTAGCATGTAATCCTCTTCTCTTCAAATACGTCGCTGGTGTCAGCTTCTCCAAGGAGATTTGTTTATCCCCGTTGTCAACGAAGTGCATAGCAACAGTGAAAATATATCTTGACTCCCTCTAGTGGTTATTTTGGGAAAAACAGGTGGGGGGCGTTTTCCCCCACTCTACCCTATTTTGTATGTTTGTAGGCTACTGATGCATCATATTTTTAATTTTTCTTAAGATTGCGCCCCTGCCTTGCAGGTAAAAAAAGTAAACTTATTACAACTTAAAAAATAAATAAAAAGTATGCAAGTTAATAGACACATCTTTACTGAAATGTATTGTGCTGTTTTGTTTGTTGTTGACAGACATGTTTGTTTTCTCTGCCTTAGGATTGAAAGTGTCCTGGGACAGGTGAGGGAGTGGGGAACTTGGCCATGGTTTGTCTTCATGAATGAGGTGTTGGGACAACCCCACTGTCCTCATTGCCTCCATCATCCCTGAGGACACACCAGGGCCAAGTTCAGCAGTGGATGACCAAGAGGAGACGAGACCGAGAGGATGAGCTGATGGAGATACTGAGGGAGGACAGGAAGTTTCAGCGAGAGACAGAGGAGAGCAGGGAGAGAATGTACTGATTGTTTTCTCTACTTGAGAGATTGTTGAGAACTAAAATTTTGGTTTTGTAAATTAAAATGTGTAAATGAAATATTACCGTTCTACACATTATTTTTGTTATGCAAGTTATAATTTGTTAATAAAATAAATAATTCTGTACATTTATTTTTGTCATGTCAATTAATTTGTAAATTAAAAAATAAATTGTTCTATACATTTTTATTTACAGTACTTTTTACAACTATTTACATAAGTTATGTTTAAGATTAGAAAAACTAAATACATTTTAAAATTAACTGTACATAACAGATGGAATAAAATGTTTTTCTGTAGTCTTTTATTGAGCTGGGCTTTATTGACCCTGGTGAAGCCTCTGTCAGCGGGACATCATCTGGATCAGTGCATTTTCCACTGTCTACCAACAGGTTTGCAGTGCGGACTTATTCGACGGCTGCCATGTCGCTAAGATGTTTTCAGAAAGAGGGAATAATAAATTAAATTAACTCACATCCTCAAAGCAAACAAAATATTTTAACATGCATAACTGTTCTATGAGCTGAACTCTGCAGGACAGTGGTCCTCCAAGACCAACAGTGCCTATCCCTGATCTATAACACATATTTCTAGTGTATTTTATTTTTAGATTCTTTTTTAAACGATAACTTATATCAAAATGTAATATCCATGTGTTAAAAGTCAGTTTTTCATAAAACCACAATATTTGCCTCTGAGATGAAGTTGAATAAAAATCTGAGGTACTTCACAATTATACTCAAATACAGAGTAAATGTATTTCGTTACATTATTTGTACTATTTAGCAACTGTTGACAGCTGCCGTTGAAGAGAACTGAAATGAACATTTATACTGGACTTTAAAGTTATATTCAACTGCCTAAAAACAAAACAGCTAAAGATGTTTACCTCGGCCCATTTATGTGCATAATAAAGAGTATAAACTATATAAAATCATATGTTGGTAACATATTAGTCAACGTTTTATTTTTATCAGTAGATACATTAGATTACTGGAGTAAATTGAAACCCAATACTTGCATTTAAAAGTGTAATCTGGCAATTTCTCTTCAAAAATCTGACGTCGCGGCGCGCAATGAATTCTGGGTTAGGCAAGGCTGCGAAGCATCCATCCAACTATCCTTCATTTCATGGGAAAAGAAGGACGCATTTGCAGGCCATATTTTGAAGGAGCCTTCGAAGGACCTACGAATTGGGACGGCCTTCGTCGCGCTGCGGTGACGCAATCCGCTATACCTTCCACTGTAAACGAGTCTCGGTGCGTCCTTTGAAGGCTGCGTCGGCCGCGCACTTCAAAGGACACGGCCTTCAAAGGACGCAGCCCTTGAATTGGGACACAGCTGTGCTGTTTTCTAACTCTCATACTAGTAAAGGTTAAACATAACACTCGTAACAACTACAACGCCTCCTGCTGGAGGGAGAGAAAACTACTCCAACACACATATCCAAGTATTGACTGGTCCACATGTAAGAATAAAACACTCAGCACATTCTAACACTGTCTTTGACGGTAATAAATATCATCTATCTTCAGTAATCCAGACATCACTAAGATGATTTTGTCTCAGTGGACAGAGACTTCATGTTTGGCGGAAGCAAGGCTCTCTGATTTGAGTGTATAGTAAGCCTAATGGGTCAGGGCAAGGGGTCAGAGGTCACCTGCTGACCAGGAATGACAAAACTGGGAATAAAATGGCTACCACTGGAAAACTCAAAGAATTCGCTGATCCACATTCCATAGCGTTTTCCTGTTGGGAAAATACATATTTAGTGTTAGCAAGCACAGAGAAAAACTCATTTGGTGGAGTATTAAAGGTGCAGTATGTGTGTAATATTGACATCTAGTGTTTGAAATGGGGACCTGCAGTCCAAATTCAAAATATTGGAGAGTTGCCCCTTCCTCCTCAAACTCCACACTCACACGGGTTACAAGATTGAGGAAGCACAACAAGAACAAGTGCAACTGACAAAAAGTGAAAAGTCTTTCTGGGCTTTAAGCCGTCTTCATCTCTCAAACGCATCTACAATATTTTTTGTTTTAATATGCCTCTGGTCATTAGATGGATAGCGATTTACATGGTTTCCATGGCTGCAATATGCTGTGTTTTCCACCAACTGCTAACCCGGGGTGAAGAAATAGACTGGAAAGTTGAAGACACTGACTCGTCAATGCATCTATAAAGAGAAAAGCTACATCTGCCATGTTGTCACACTGTCATGTGACCTACGGCATCAACTGCGTCACTTGACTGCCATTTCCAAATGCTCTCCCATGGCCTCGTGGGATAGTAAAGTGTCCATTGGAGGTGCACTTCAGAATCTCACAGGAAGTAGTTTATCCAGGTACTTTTTCGACTACTGTTTATGAATACTATACATTTAGACATACTACTCGGCTCACATATTTTTTTGCCCATTACATAGTACGGAAGTAGGTATATTCGGATGCATTTATTTTATATATTTAAAATAAAATGATGAAGTGCATCTATGATATGGTTATTATATATAATGCACAAACAAAAACACTCTCTCTGTACCTCCGGATGAAATGGATGACAGGACTGTGGCCGTCTGCGGTCCTTTTGAAACTTCAGTCTGTCGCACTTCAGAGACTCATTATGTGCTCAGAAGTCAAGGCTGATAATTATACAAACACTCGTCTTAAACAAGCTGATGTTTTTAGTTTATGGATATAAATTATCTCAATGGGCTCCATGGTAACCGGAGGGGCGGAGCCACAGTCACATTTACTCTCAACAACCACCATGAACAGGTTACTACTGGGAATCTGCTGAATCACAAACGTCCTGAGTGGGGAAACACACACAGATATGAAGAAGTGAGATTCTTGTACACAGTAGCTCTAAAAGTACTTGTCATTTGCCTGACTACAAATGCAGGTCTGTCCTATTTTTTTTTTTTCTTAAAAAGTTTAGAAACCAAATATAAATGTACAATACATTTCTGCACATTAAGGTTAAAAATGAAACATTCAAACACACTAAAACATGGCTATATTGTTAAAGTGAAATCAAAATTGACGGTTCTTGTTTTCATGGAATATTGCAGTATTTTTAATACATATCATAATCCTTCATAATCCTTAATCAAAATAACTTCCCCTCCCTCTTGCAGCTCATCTCTTCTCTTCTCTGATGATGTGTTCACTGCCGTGAGGGCGGGGCAACCTGTCACTCACATGAGATCCACCAATAGCAAATCACAACAATCCAATCAATTCCCCATGGACAAAATCAAGTCCCGCCCCGCATTTTTTCTTGTTCGAGAAGCCTTTTCCCTTAGATGAACATCATAATAGGGAAGAAAAGACTATTGCAACTTCTGTTCTCTTTCAGTCGGTCACGTCCGAACTACCGACGAATTGGGATCACTTCAGGGAGCCCCTATCAGCTTCGAGATATAGAGAACAGGCATTTGCATCTCGCGCTCCGCTCCACACTGCGGGTATAAACAGGAAGCAAGAGCAGCGCACTATTGTCATTCACTTCGGAGCCGAACGGCATTGATGAAGCAGGACTGCTTTTCTAAAAGAGAGCCTATAAGAGAGATACTCCAGAGAACGAGAGGGATGCTTTGTGTTGGTGAAAAGGCACAATCAGCGCGACCGCGTGCTCACTACTGCATCTGCTTAACAAACTGATGTTCTCACAGCAACTGTTGGTTCAGTGGGGGCATTTGTCTCAGTGAGTGCAGACACAGGACTGCACTTATCTCCTGTGTGCTGCCGCGGTCTTCAGCACCGTTAAAAAAGCGTTTCCTCACAAAAGAGCAACACGGGTGTGACACTGCGTCTTTTTCAAGACTTCATTCCACCCGTGCGTTTCTGGATGCGGTTGTTTCCTGTGACCCCTCAAACGGGGTTCAGTCCCTTTGCTTATACCCCGATCTAGTTTCGTTTCTGGTACACCAGAAATGGGGCTACTTTGGCTGATAAGCCTGGGTGACCTGAGGTTTACAGTGAGGCTTCCCCGCCGAGTACTTCTCCGTGGGCCCCCCACTCCTCTATCACATCGCAAGCATGTTGAGACTGTGTTCGTGAGTGGTCTATGCTCTCTCATGAGAGCATAACCACATCGGCGCATTGTTCATCTTGCCTTTTTCATAAGGGCTTGAGTGTTCAGCGCGCCGTGTGCCGTCTCACGGCCACGCCCACTATCTCACATGCCTGCTGGTAGCTTACAGATGGGATTGCTAGTCCTTAAAAAAAAAAAGGATCTACTGTTTCATTTGGGGCTCTAGCAGAGGACAGATGTCAATTGCTGCATCGGAGAGAGGGCTGTTATGTGTTGGAAATGGTGATGCTGAGATTCCCACCGTAATAGTGGGCGCTTATGCTGAATCAGATTCATACTTGACAGCCATGCTTTCCCGGGTGGCTGAGGCGTAGTGCAACGCGTAAATCGCCTTGCCCGCCCCTTGCCTTTTTCCGGATGTGCATTGGAAGGCTTTGGCATTGTGGGACTATTTGGTGCCAAAATATGGAACACCAAAAGGGCCATAATCTGTATAAAGTTTTCCCCTCTCTCACTACCCTCATCAGTGGGATGGCAGTGCCACTGGCAGGCCACTGCGCTCTTTGTGCACAAGGGTAGTTCTGAGCCAAGGTTGAGCTGCGCACAGCGCTGGCCCTTGGCCAGACGATGTCCACCCTGGTCCAGAAACACCATTGACCCGGATTTGGTCAGGAGCTGCTCTCCCTCGGAGGAGGGCCGGAGGAAAACCATTGGTAATTCTGTTCTGCTACTGGTGTTAAAAACAGCCAATGATACCCAAATTCTTGAGAGCAGTTCCAATACCTCTGGGTCTCGGGAGTCCAGGAATGTCAACGTGTGACACAACAAAGCCTCGCCGCTCTCATTCCCCTCCCCTGAAGAGGGTGAGAATGGCAGTGTGTGTGTGACGCTACAAAGCCTCGCGACTCCCATTCCCCTCTTCTCAGCGGTGCGAGGACGACAGTGTGCGACGCTATGCCTCGCCGCTCTTGTTCCCCGCTGAGGAAGGAGGTGAGGCAGACCGTGTGCGACGCCACAAAGCCTTGCCACGCTCAGCCCCTCCTTCAATCGGAGAGGGCGCTTGCCGGTGTACGACGCTCCCATGCGTCCAAATCGCCAGCTGGGGGTGCTGGCTGTGGGTACGTCTGTGGTGCTGTTTCCCTGCTTGCACAGTCACTGGGAGCCTGGCTAGTGCTTCCCAGCCCGTCTCGCCGGCTTGTCCGTACCATCAGACTCGGCTGTGTGATTCAGTTCGCCTGGCACTCCCCCAAGTTCAGGGGCGTTCACTTCACCTCCGTGTCGAAGGAGGACGCCCCTGTGCTCCAGGCGGAGATCGCAGTCCTACTGGTGAAGGACGCGATAGAGCCGGTCCCTCCAGCCGATATGAAGTCCGGGATCTACAGCCCTTACTTCATTGTTCCCAAGAAAGCGACGGGTAATGGCCGATCTTGGATCTGCAATTCTTGAATCAGTCCCTTAAAGAAATGCCGTTCAGAATGCTAAACGCAGAAACGCATCTTCAGGTGCATCCGTCCCCAAGATTGGTTAGCAGCGATCGACCTGAGGGACGTGTACTTTCATGTCTCGTTTTTCCCTCGACGCAGACCGTTCCTACGCGTTGTGTTCGAGAGACTTGCACATCAGTACAGAGTCTTACCCTTCGGGCTGTCCCTGTCGCCCCGTGTCTTAACGAAATTCGCGGAAGCGGAGAGAGCATGGGGCAGAGAGAGCATGGGGCACCTCAGCCGGTTGGGGTTTCAGGCCAAGGGAGAAAAGAGCAAACTCTGCTGCACGCAAAGGATCTCTTTTCTCTGTACAGAGCTGGACTCGGTCGGTCTGACAGCGCGCCTCACGAGGAGCGCATCCAGTCTGTATTGAACTGCTTGAACTCGTTCAAACGCAGGACAGCGGTCCCACTGAAACATTTTCAGAGGATCCTGGGGCATATGGCATCCGCAGCCGCAGTAACGCCGCTGGGATTGCTTCATATGAGACCGCTTCAACGCTGGCTACACGACGAGTCCCGAGATGGCGAGCCGGTGGATGAGGCATCCGTGGAGATAACAGGATGTACAACGTGCTTGCAGTTTCGGGTCTGTGGACGGGGCCTCAACTGCAATGGCATATCAATTGCCTGGAGTTGTTAGCAGTTCGTCTTGCACTCAGCCGCTTCAAGGAGCCGCTCAGAGGCAAGCACGTTCTGGTCCGTATGGACAGCACGGCGGCTGTTGCGTACGTCAAAGAAAACAGGGTGGTCTACGCTCCCATCGCATGTCACAACTCGCCCGCCATCTCCTCCTCCTCTGGAGTCAGAAGCATCTGAGGTCGCTTCATGCCATTCACATTCCGGGCCTGCTCAATCGTGCAGCCGATGAGCTCTCACGTCAGCAAGTGTTCCCGGGAGAGTGGAGACTCCATCCCCAGGTGGTCCAGCTGATCTGGAGTCACTTTGGGACTGCACAGATAGACCTGTTTGCCGCCCCGGAAACGACCCACTGCCAGTTGTTTTATTCCCTGACCAAGGGGACCCTTGGCTCGGATGCTCTGGCACTCAGCTGACTACGCAAATATGCGTTTTCCCCAGTGAGCCTTCTTGCACAGACACTGTGCAACATCAGGGAGGATGAGGAGCAAGTCCTGTTGGTTGCCCTGTATTGGCCCAACCGGACTTGGTTCCCGGAACTAGTGCTCCTCGCGACAGCACCTCCTTGGCCCATTCCTCTGAGGAAGGACCTCCAGACTCAGAGACAGGGCACCCTTTGGCACCCGCGTCCAGACCTCTGGAAACTCCATGTCTGGTCCCTGGACGGGACGCAGAGGTTCTAGGTGGCCTACCACAGGACAGTGTAGACACCATCACTTCCGCTAGAGCTCCCTCTATGAAACGGCTCTATGCGTTGAAGTGGAACCTGTTCGTCGATTGGAGCTCTTCTCTCCAGGAAGACCCCCGAAGATGTTTGATCAATTCGGTGCTTTCCTTCCTACAAGACGGGTTCCTCCACCCTCAAAGTTTATGTTGCCGCTATCGCCGCTAATCATGAAATGGTAGATGGAAAGTCCTTAGGTAAGCATGTTCTGATTGTTAGGTTCCTGAGGGGGGCGAGGAGACTAAATCCGCCTCACCCTCCCTCTATACCCTCTTGGGACTTAACTCTGGTGCTAACCGCACTGCAGAGGGTGCCCTTTGAGCTTTTGCAGTCAGCTGAGTTAAAAGTTCTGTCTCTGAAGACAGTACTCTTGACTGCATTGGCCTCCATCAAGAGGGTAGGGGACCTGCAGGCATTTTCGGTCGACGAATCGTGCCTGGAATTCGGGCCTGGTAACTCTCATGTAATCCTGAGACCCCGGCCTTGATACGTGCCCAAGGTTCCCACCACTCCCTTCCGGGACCAGGTGGTGAACCTGCAAGCGCTGCCTTCGGAGGAAGCAGACCCAGCCCTAGCATTTCTCTGTCTGGTCCGCGCCCTGCGGACTTACGTCGACAGAACGCAAAGCTTCAGGACCTCAGAGCAGCTCTTCGTCTATTACGGAGGACAGCAGAAGGGAAAGGCTGTCTCCAAGCAGAGGATGGCCCACTGGATAGTGGATGCCATTGTCCTGACGTATGAAACCCAAGACGTGCCCTGCCCGCTCGGGTTAAGAGCCCACTCCACTAGGGGTGTTGCGTCTTCCTGGGCGTTGGCTCGTGGCGCCTCGCCGACAGATATTTGTAGAGCTGTGGGCTGGGCGATACCTAACACGTTTGCTAGATTCTATAGCCTGCGTGTAGATCCAGTAGCTTCCCGTGTGCTCACTTCCCATAGTCAGTAACACCGGAGTGCTCGTTCTAGTGTCGGCTTGCTGTGCCATTCCCTTCCCCATGGAACGGATACGTGCGCTTATCTGCTCCAGTGAACCCTGTCGAGTCTCCGCAACCCGCGGCAGTCGGATGTGGCGGAGCATCCAACGCCAGGTTTAACACTCGTATGCATTGGTGGAACTTGTGTTAGGCTGGGTTCCATATGTTGTGACCTCCACGGCGGTCCCATATGTGTATTCTTCCACGGTACAGCTCCCTTCGGTGAGTTTGTGTCTTTCCCTCAGCAGAGCTCCTCTGCCGTCCCAGTATGGTGTTGTTCTCCTGCCGTAATTGGCCGGGGCCACCCCTGGGACTTCCGTATGTTGCACTGCCCAAGGCCAGTCCATACGTGTATTCTCCACATGGTAACTCCCTCTGGGCATGATGTGGCTTCCGCAGCGGGCCCTCCGTGCACGCTTTCCCAGCGTTATCCAATAGTCTGCTGTGTGGGTCTTGCAGAACAGCAGTGTGACTTTCCCTGCATGAGTTTTCCCGCCCGGAACAGACGGGGTCTGAGGGGCTCTGCGCTGGGTGCTGGAAGTGGTAGTAACTGTGGCGTTTTCCAAAGGGATCCCAATTCGTCAGTGACGTCCGACGTACGTTGAACGTGACCGTCTGAAAGGGAAGGTTTCGGTTACATATGGTAACCCTCATTCCCTGAAGTTGCTGTACCATCACTGCATGGCCGAGTCACTAGTTCGGCTCCTCAGTGAAACAATAGTGCGCTGCTCTCGCTTTCTGTTTATACCCGCAGTGCGGGGCGGAGAGCGAGATGCAAATCTTGCACGCCAATGGCCCATTGGCCTGTTCTCTATATCTCGAAGCTGATAGGGGCTCCCTGAAGTGATCCCAATTCGCCGGTGACATCCGACGTACGTCTCTGTTCCCTCCTTCAGGGAACGAGGGTTACCATACGTAACCGAGACGTTTCTTCTGTTCATCGTAGGGTGTTGTGTATATTTCACACTTGTTGTACCTTCTTGGATTTGCCTCTGCTTTGTTTTATTAATGTTAATAACCTCATTTGTACTCCATCTTCCTTGTCATCATACTTTGTTGAGCTACTCCTGACAAGAGAACAGTTGATGGACATGTGGATTAAAACTTTAAAGTGTTAAATTTGTATTCCTGAAATGTTTGTTAAATGAGATTAAAAAAGTAATATTGTAAATGTGGCATACGAGCGGCGTGCAACAGATACAAAATAAATTGATAATCGTGGTGCTGAAGCACCAGATTTTTGTTTAAAGACCGACTATGCCATCCCGGGGGCTTAATGCCAGGGAACCAAACAAGCACACAAGGCTCACAGATTCATATCGGTTGGAGTCAGGCATGAGACATAGGTGGAGTATACAAAATGGTAAAATCAGCTTTATTAACTGGAAAATTTGATAAAAAGGTCAATCAAACACGATAGATACAACAGTCATCACTTTGAAGGAGTGAAATGAACATTGGACACGTTCTTCCTGTAAAAATTGGGATCGGCAGTCAGGATCACGCACCCCAAGGGGCTTCACTACTCTCCTAAAGAGAAAAACACACGTGCACTCAACGCACACGCACACACACACAACCTGACACCTCTGTGTGGCACAGCAAACACTCCACAGTACCACCACCAAGATGAGGGCCGCTACACTGTCTCCTTGCCGTCCCAATTCTATAATAAAGAACACACATACACGTAAGACATACACCACAATAAACTAATAGGTAAACCATAATATACACAAAGAGGGAACAACCCTCCAAGAAAATCAAGAAAAAGAATAAACAAAAATACAATACAAGAAAAACAATTAGGCCCAAAAGCGTATACTTTTCATGTCAGAAAAGCAGGAACAAAATAGTACACAGTCTCATGAGTAGAGGGATACGCACCGGCCGGTAACGTCACAATATGGCTCTGTACTAAGCACACCACCCTGAAATTCAGGATACATTTATGAGAGCACTTAGGCCAACAAATACCGTGACAGTATTAAGACAGGGCAGGCCAAAATGCACTTCATACCAGGGGCCAGGGAGGCCACACTAAAACACAAAAAAACAAAAACAAATATACAAATATAGTAAACAAATATAGTGAACGTAAGTGTAATGGGGTGCCCCCCTGAAGGTGTGCTCTGTTGCGTGAGCTGATGGAGCTGGGCGGAAGTTAAGCTCGCGGCCCCTTTAAAAATGCGGTGATTTCCCGTTCACCTGTTTCCCTGGTGCATCTCGAGAGCATTCTGGTTTGCGTTAAGCATTGTGCTCGTTCAGCGCCGTTGACCTATAGGGCTGAAAATCCTCTCTCATTTTGGGCCTGAGGGTGTTCAACCTCATCAACGCATTTTGGGGTACGTCACTGCATATGATTGTTGCCGCATTATTAATTTTAGCAGTGGCATTTATTAATGGTGGCTTATTTATATCCAGACAGTATTGGTGGATTGTTCACCACTCTTACCGAGGGCCGGTTGATTCTGCTGCAGGTAGGTTTTATGTGACTTTGGAAGTCGTTTGTTACTGAATGTAATTTTAGATTCTATATTTATGTAATTACAAGTGTGGGTAACAATTTTATAGAAATCGGTCTGCTGCTGTGCAGTGGCTCATCACTGCATCCCGCAAGGTTTCCTTCAAGTACACACGATCGTGTGTGTGGGTGTATGCCCAACCGCACCAACCTGAGTGGCGAGCCTCGTTGTGAGCGTGTCTTCCTTGGTGAGCACGTCCTCTTCGGAGCGCGTGTTCGAGTGAGCGCTTGCGTGAACGCGTGGTGGAGTGTTTTTGTGTATGTGTTGAGAGTGGACCATTTGATGTTCTGTTTCCTTTGTGATGGATTTTTATTGTATTGTAATTTTTTTTCCGTTTTATTTTATTTTTGTGTTTTGAACACTGTGAGTGTCACCTTTGATTGTTTATCAATTTCCCTAACCATCAAGGGCTATTATCTACTGTGACAGGAAAGTTTATATTTATTTTGCTTGTTTGTGTGGATTGTGGTGTTGGTTGTTTATTTGGGTGGGCTTGATTTTGTTTGTTTAATGATTTGTATGGTGTCAATTAAGGTTGTGTGAAACTTTAATTCTTTTTTTTCTTTTAACTTTCCCTTCATAAGTGTTTTAATTATCTATTGGGATCTTGATATTCAAGAGATACATTCACAGGTGGCCACTGTATGGTATTGTTCCTTTTCTTTCTTTTTTGTGTAAATGTTATTTGTGATTGTGTATTTTCTTTTGAAGTTGTTTTTTGTATGGTTATCCTTTTAAACCTTTGCGAAGGGTTAATTAAAGATTTGATGTACACATCTCTGCTTGTCTTTTCCAATTGTTTGGAAGACCTGTAGTTGAGAACATTTACAATACATAGATTATATATTTAGCGGCGTAAGCCTCCGTCACATCAGCATAAAAAAAACACAAAATAAATCACATCCAGACCTATAAACAAATAAAGAAAAACTTAAACAAAAATATAGTAAACAGTGATGACTAAGAATGAGCATCCAGAGGCAAATCAAATACAATATCGCTAACTATATGCTGGGTGATAATATTAAACAGCAATAAAGTAGATTCGCCCCAGTTGTAGGAATCAAAACAGTTAGTGGTGTCATTAAAATTGTCACGGTAACTTTAGTCATTAGGCTGAACAGCCGATCAGTAAAACAGTGCACAACAGTGCACTCGCAGCAGCGTCTCCGGGACAGCAGTCACGTAACTTAAATGGATGGTTGTAGGCCCTCAGCAGATCGTGTTGAACTTAACAGCCACGTCGCTCATCCAGTCAACGGCAATAACGACAAAGAAAACAGCCCATCATAACCTTAATCAGGCCTATGGAACACCTGAAATAGCAAGGCAACGAGAAGGGACTCACCAAGCGGGCTTGAGAATGGACCAAAACATTAAACGTACCAAGGGAAAACATACCTGAAGCCGCCAGTCTAAATCACCATGAACCTCATCCGCTTCACCGGAAGCTCACACAACAACGAGCGTCACAGATGGTATGCAGTTTAATTCCTCAGTCCACGACAACAAAGGAGTCCATATCATACGGTGCAACAGAAATGGCTTGCAACAGCGTCATTAACCTGCAGCGCTTACCTCTCGCCCCCTTGCACACCGCACCGGAAAGACAATGACATGACGTCTTGCATAATGCCCTCCCAGGTAACACGCACCAAACATATTTATAGCCCTTGAGACTAAAGTTAAACCACCATCCAGCCGAGTGGTAATAGGCGGGGTGTACGCCTACTGCCACATATACATAATTAAAAACTATAATATGCTTTAAATAAACTAGTATTACTGAAAATGTGAAATAGCATAAATTTATAAATTATGCTGAGGTAAAAGAACCACAGAACATGCAAGGTTTAAATAAACCACCTTTGGCTTTTGTGAAACAACCCACATACAGTATAGGTTATTTTCAGCAGATCGGTTTTAGAGTGTACCCTAATCTGCATAAAACTGATCAGTGCATTAAAGGGTAACTAAACCCTAAACCAACTTTTTTTAGTTAATGATCTGTAATAATGGGGCTTTATTAATGCTGTTCATTGATTCGAGTAAATGTTTTGACATTTGAGTATAAAGTGTTTTAATTCTATAAAATATGGTGTAAAACCGCCAAAGTGCTGCCCTCTTAAGGTTGAACGGTGGCTACTGCAGTTGAATTTTCCTATTGGACGTTGTGGTACATCGTGACGTAGGATGGTACCTCCAACGGCTCTCTATCCGCGCCCCTGACATGAGCTCACCACGCCCTCAGAAATGTTTCCCCCAATCACATGATGAGAACGGCTTCACTCCAGTATGAACTCTCATGTTACATGAAGTAAACATTATGAATGAAACTCACTTGACACTTGCTTTAACATTGTATTGAAGAAAATACGGTTAAATAATGCAGTTGTCAGTACACGTCATGCTTTTCTTGCGATATTATTGCCGCCCGTCATGTGTACAGATAATTTTCATACATGAGACGCGCTTTTCAAACCCTGACACGCAAGTGGTTGCCGCGGACGCAGATAGATTAGGTCAGTTCTCTTGCGCGGCTGCTTCACTAGCATCGTCGGCATCGGGAGTTAACGCAGTTTGAGCAGCGGCTCGCATTGATAAGGCTCCGGGTTTGTGTCTGTTACAGACAATCCACCCTCCTCCACTTCAGGTGAAGGTAGGAGAAATGACCGCTCTGTTGCAAAGCTGGCGTCACTCCAGTCATTCTCCATCTTTGCAACTCGCGAGTCTGACAGCTGTCAATCAACCCGTCACTGCGGGTCTCAGGTGCACGCCCTCCGCTCAGCCCCGCCCTCGGTTCGTCACCTCTGTGTCCGCCGGGCTCTGCCCACTTTTCCAGCATTTTTTGAAAATTGCCAGTGGGTGGAGTTAAGCTCTGAGCAGGGGTTTAGTTACCCTTTAAATGGTTTCCTGTCTGATACGCTGCTTCCTATATTCACCTATTATGAATAAAAGTCTCATTTTGTCTCTTTTAAAAAAAATTCACAAACAATAGTTGTTCATTGTTAATATTTTCTTATTTCTTGGGCTTCACTTTCTAACTTTCCTTGCATAACACTGACTTTTCTGCTATGTTAAGTGTGCACAATTAGACAAAACATTCAGTAGTCCTTGGACACATTCGCACACACCCAGACAAAACATTAAGATTCACATACACACATTTTGCGCACATACATGTTTCACTTACACCTCTATATAATTACCTTTCTTCTTTAATACATTTTAGAATGTTATAGTACTGCACTGTGTCTGTGGTTCCTTGAGCATTGTCCCGAGATATCTCGCGCTGCAGCTTCTGCTACACATCACAGGGGTTGGAACATTGGCCATCGACTGATGATTGAGAATATTGATACTCTACCTCTACCTACTATAAGTTAAATTCTAACATTCATCTTGATTGCTTCATAGCTCCATGGAGGTTAAGTCTTACAGGGAGTTATCTATGCTGTTTTATCAATGTCTTCTTAAATACACATTTGAGTGGGCCATCTTTTTAAATACATAATCTTAAACTTGCGAAGCATGGTAAGGTCTCAATTGAATTAAAGCCTTAACCAGAATATGCTTTAATTGAAAAGTGATTGATCGGTTTTTGGTTTTATCAGAATTCCCTACTGTATGCATATCTCAAGATGACATTAGCGAGCCCAGATCAGTGAAGATGAGCTGTGAGAATCCTGAATATACCAATGCGACACTTATTTGGACCAATGAAGCAATTAAAAAAAAAAACACACAGACACCAAGTAACCAATTAAAATGGACTCTTACTTTTTACTGTCACATGTTACAAAAGATAAATGCTTCAACTTCTATTCATCTAAGAATCCTGGAGAAAAAAAATTACACAACTGTTTTCAACATCAATAATAATAATACATGTTTCTTGAGCAGGAAATCAACAGCTTTGATCACAGGAATAAACTACATTTTAAAATATATTCAGTGAGCGTAAGGGACTTCTTTAAAAAAACATTAAAAAAATTACAACTTTTTGTTGTAAGTGTTTATGATATTTTTACACTGCATTATGATTTGCTGTCATATTAATACAATAAATACAAAATGAATTCTCTGTGACATTTTGGAATTCTCTTTGCTGTTTCAGTGGCAGTCCACAGAAACTACACCTCCTGGTATCTCTTTTATACTCCCCAAAACATGGATGAACCGTTTCATTTCTTCACTTGTTGCAAAAATGATGTGTACAGAAAGAATTATAGAATATGTACTGTACAGCTATTGAATTCATAGACTCATCAGCAGGCCAAGACAATATCTGTGGAGCTCCCCCCTCCCACATTACAAAAAAAATGAATTTTGTATTGCTAAAATATGTTAGACAGATCTGAAAGCATCTTCAAGTCATCTGTAGAGTTCAGTGACGTAGTTCCCTTTCAAAAGCTACACTTAATGCTGCATGAAATTATGCATATGGGAACGTCTTTTATCGTGACCGCTGTGAATAGTGTGTTTAAACACGTCAAATGACAATAAATCCTGCTATCATCCAGGACATAGAACATCTAACATCCCCTCAACAGGAAGTGTTAAAATTATCACTCTCAGAGTCTGGCAGCGTGGGTGTTTCTGCATGGGTGTTAAGCACAGTAAAATTAGTAAACTAATTTATTTGTCGTCCTCCCTGTTTGAACAGTGTGGTCTCCACTTCCTTGAAGGCAGAGTTGGTGCTTGTACTGTCACAAGAGATATACTTAACTAAGAGGCCATGGAACATGTTCCTCTTATGGAGAGTGAGTTGGGCTATTGCAGCAGTTACTTCCTGGTCCCCAGTTGGGTGGGGGGGGGGGGTTCCAATCTTAGATCTTCGATTATTAAACCGTGAAGCAGTACTCAAGGTCAAGATTTTACCGTGAAGACGGTTGTGCAGCATATTCAACATTGTGATTGGATTCGGCACGATTGATCCGAAGGACACATGTATTCACATATAAAGACTGCCACAACACAGGAAGTGCCTGAGGTTCGCTCTTGGGGGCAAAAGCTTACCAATATCGAGTCTTCCATTCGGCTAGCCTTGTAACCGCACGTATACGAAATACATGGATGTATTACTGGCTCCATTAGGACTCCGGGGCATTCACATTTTGAATTACATAGGCGATTGCTAATATTAACACAATCGCATGAGATGGTGCTTCAACACAGGGACAGTGTGTTTGCTCATCTAGTTTCTCTAGGGTTGAGACTCAACACCAAGAAAAGTGTTCTTTCTCCTGCCCAGAGAACGACTTATAAGCTTTGTTTGGTTTTTGGTCACGAGGTGGGCACAACTGTTTCCCACTCGATTCAAGACAATTCAGTATACCCTGAGCAAAGTCAGGCTAGACCAAGATCTCACTGATCATCAGCACCTAAGAGTGTTAGGTCTCATGGCATCAGCATCCACGGGTTTCTCTTTGGGGTTCTTGCACATAAGACCATTTCAGTTGTGGCTCAAAGCCAGAGGACTTAGGGCCAATCCTCAGGCAAATAAAGTGGCGCCCCATGTGGCTTCGTACACTAACTGTGTGGTTCAGACCCTGGTTCTTGCCTTGGGTCCCACTCTAGGCGTACCTTGTCGTCGCAAGTTGCTAACGACGGACACTTCCCTGACGGGCTGGGGTGCGGCCTTAAGTGGTCGTCCAGCCCAAGGGGAATGGGAGGGTCATCAACTCAATTGGCACATTAACTGCATCGAGTTGATGGCTGTATTTCTGGCCCTGAAATACTTTCTCCCCCAATTGAGGGGCTGTCATGTCCTAGTGCGGGTGGACAGTACAGCTACAGTCTAAAAAGTGGAACGAGATGCTGCATTGCAGTGCCGTGCTGATGATGTCCCACGACTGGTTTTCAAACAGAAAGACCTGAAGATACAGCTGGGGCTCATCTATTTATAGCCTCTAGCAACAGGTGCGCTGATGACGTCACCAGCCGAGGCTATAATTACCTCCATTTACCATTTATAAATATGCACATGAGTTCTAGCAATAAAGGTGCATTTTAACTGCAGTATGTTATATTATTTCACAATTTAGCATAATGCCTGACTCGTTTATTTTGTATTATGTCTGATCAATGAACATGAACCGAACTGCTTGACTTTGTCTGAATGCTTTTATGCATCAAGGAATAAAGTGACCATTGAATAATGCATTTCACATGATTAATTTGATGTTATCGTCTACTAGTCTCTCTTACTATAAGTCTAATAATGCTAAAGTTATTTTTGCCATATACAGTCACCATGAAATCAAAACTACTATGTACTAACGCTAAAATTAATAATTTGATACAATGCACTTATTGTGTACATACATGTTTTTACATTGTTCTTCTATATATATATATATATATATATATATATATATACTGTATATATTGAATACCTGCATTTTAATTACACTGTTGACACTTCCCTTACATCTAACCCTTAAACCTACCCATACCACCACACCTGTCCATTCCCTTACCTGTATCCCACCTCAGTATCAGCAAAAGTGTTCTGCAATACAATATGAACACAATAAGTACATTGTACTTATTTTTTGATGTAAGTACATAGTAGTTAAAGGGATAGTTCACCCAAAAATGAAAATTAGCCCATGATTTACTCACCCTCAAGTCATCCTAGGTGTAAATGACATTCTTCTTTCAGACGAATACAATCAGAGTTATATTAAAAATGTCCTGGCTCTTCCAAGCTTTATAAAGGCAGTGAATGGCTGTTTTTGTTTTGAAGTCCATAAAAGTGCATCTATCCATCATGAATCAATGAAGGCCTTCTGAAGCAAAGCGATGCGTTTGCGTAAGAAAAGTATCCATATTTAAAACTTTACAAACTGTAATCTCTAACTTCTGCAAACTGTTGTACGCGCGTTCATGAGAGACTGGCGTTCCAGCGTATGCCGTAGATCTTCATTTGTGTTCCAAAGATGAACCTGAAGTCGTATGGGTCTGGAACGACACATGGGTGAGTAAATGATGACAGAATTTTCCTCTTTGGGTGATCTAACCCTTTAAGCGTGCCATGAGGTTCTGGGTTCTAATATACCTCATTATTAATTTTATATTCTCATTAAAACCAAAGATTGTCAGTGATTGTGTATTGAGAGCAGTATTTGTGTGCATTTTCTTTTGTGATTTAGAGAATCACTGGTGATAGATTTAATTGTTTGAACACTATGCAGTTTGCATTAGCGCCAAAAGAAAACAGTTGCCTTCCACCACTGATAACAGTGGCAATGAGCACACATTCACATTCCAGTGCCAGATCCCCTCTTATTTAACACAAACAAACAAAGTGCTAATCAACTGGAGATGTTTCTTTTAGGTACATCCTGCTGGTGTTTCAAAAAGGGGTGGAGACAATATTGACCCTGGAAAAAAGTGCTGGGGACATGTCCGACTAGCAACTTAAACCCATGTATGTTGCCCAGAACTGCCCTCTGTTACAGTGAATACAGCTGAACATGTGGTCTCATGATGTACACTCATCTTCATAGTACTGACTGCACACGCATTAAATGGCTTCCTGTGGTTTAATGTGTTACTTCCTATTTTACCTATTGTGTGGGTCTAGTTTATTTTCTCACACTCGCTGTAATGGAGTTGTTCATCTTCATTGTTTTTCAGCTTCTTATGGAGGTTCAGTCTTACAGTAAGTGATCTCTCATTTAATGTTGATTAAACACTGCATGGCCACATTTGTAGAGAACATTTTTTGGTCTAAAATATTTCAGCATGTCTGATCAATACGTTTTAGTAGAACACAGCAAACACATGCACCAACAACCTTAAAGAAGTTTTACTTTAGCTATGTCCTGAAAATGCATTAAACTGATTGCAGCAACCCGATTCATCTATTAATTGGTCTTTTGGGTCATATAAACACCTTATTTGCTGATGAAAGCTATCAGGGAAATGCATTTTTTTAAGTGCACTTTTTTTGGCAACCATGAAAAGAAATGGACTTAAAGACCCCCTTTGTTGATAATCAAGTTTTTAACGTTGTCTATATGTCTATGTGGTGTTTTTAATATGCTTTAAGCCAAATCATATGCAAATGCATCAGTCAACGCCATTGCTGAGTATTTTCTCAAGAGTCCTTACAACAACTGCAGTGAACTAAAGACAAGGTTTGAAACCGACCCGGTTTCCTACTGTCACAAACATGTAATGAATCCTGTCAACGTGCAGGGCTAGGCTTTTCTTTTCTATCATGCTCCGTTGATAGAATCACGAAAATCAATGAGCACAAAATCAAAATGACCTTTAAGAGGGGACAGGAATAGTAGTGGACATTTAGCAATATATTGTGTGAATTATGTATATGATGTATGTCATAATGAACTCTTTCTCCGCTGTTGTTCTATGATGTTCAAAGCATTTCTAAGGATGCTGATTGTTAGAAGGCAGGGGTCTGACTCTGAGATGGTGAACCAGATCTTGGTTGTGTTACATTAGCAACGCATTATTAGCTGTTTAATAAAGTAGTCAAGCCAAAGGCTAATCATATCAATTACTGATAGGCAACGTTCCCTCTAATTTATTTTCTTGCTGAGCAAAACTTTTCTCTATTGGGCGGACATTTTGGTCACCTGAGCAAAAACATTCTTTACCTGTACAGCGTATGTAAACGCACATAAAAAAAAGTGGTTTCATCATGCAGTTATAACTTTTAACTTTAATGTGCCATTTCTATTTTATTTAACCATTTATGTAACTTAGTGATATATTATATAAAAAAATAAAACAAAATAGTTCATTCAGAAGTCACTAAATGAAGCACATTTTGCAGTGCTGTTAACTGTAGTCTTCTTTACCAAGAAATACTATTAAAATCTTCCCCAGGACAGTTCAAGTCTTTATAATATAATATAATATAAAATAATATGAAACAAATGAAGCAGTTACACTGAGATGGTTCTTAATGTGTTTTTGTACAGTCATTTATTGGCGACAGGCAGCATTAAACCATCTATTTTTAAATGTTTGTTTATTGCTTATGAATTTCCAAGATTTTCAAACGTTTTAATGGCAAGGATCCCTAAACAATCCCCTTGTGAGATAATAATAATAATAATAATAATAATAATAATAATAATAATAATTTGTTACATTTATATAGCGCTTTTCTGGGTACTCAAAGCGCTTTACATGGAAGGCGGGAATCCCCTCAACCACCACCAATGTGCAGCATCCACCTGGATGATGCGACGGCAGCCATATTGCTCCAGAACACCCACCACATACACCAGCTGATTGGTGGAGAGGAGACAGAATGATGAAGCCAATCAGTATATGGGGATGATTAGGAAGCCATGATGGACAGAGGCCAATGGGCAAATTTACACCCCTAGTCTTTTTTCTCGGATTTTTAATGACCACAGAGAGTCAGTACCTCGGTTTAATGTCTCATCTGAAAGACGGTGCTTATTAACAGTTTAGTGTCCCCATCACTATACTGGGGCGTTAGGACCCACACAGACCACAGGATAAGCACGCCCTGCTGGCCTCACTAACACCTCTTCCAGCAGCAACCTAGTTTTCCCAGTTGGTCTCCCATCCAGGTACTGACCAGGCTCAGCCCTGCTTAGCTTCAGTGGGAAACCAGTCTACAGGGTAATATGGCTGCTGGCTGAGATCAATTCTTTATTAGGCTTACACTATAATACAATTATAATAGCCTATAATATAATATAAAAACTAATGTAAGTATTTAAACTGATAGTATATTATATCAGTTTAAATGCTACTATTTGTTTAAAAAAAACTTACTGAAGTAATTAAATAGATCTAATAGCTAAATATGGGAACATGTGAACTCTTTTATAGTTCTCTAAACATCACTGAAACCCAAACCACACACACATCTATTTAAACTGATGTGTGTTACTTTGGTGTTTAGAGTTTGCACGCTACACTTGTGGTGGGTGTAACTGTAAATGTCTGTTTTGTTACCGTGCTGTGTCCATCATCTGTTATGTCCACCACTTAATCAAGCCACTCTTCTTTAAAACATGATGAGGTTTTATTCCACGTCTTTGCTTTTCTCCATTTGGACTGCAAACACGACTCACTGCTGCGTGCTCACTCGTGACATCATTGTCTTTCTATGAAACCTGTAAACCGCATCCACTGGTTCTAATACGATAGCGATACTAACTCTATAGCGGTAGAACAGAGCACTGCAATTGATTCTCATTTAAACTACAATCAAATGGATTTCTCCCCACATTTCGCGTCTGTATATCGTCTGCGCGCCATTTTATTCTTTCTGCGCGGCCGCGCACGCGCGCAGCATAGAGGGAACATTGCTGATAGGGTACATGGAGGCTAAAGGCGCACCGGGGTAAATGGTGCCTTTTTATTTGATTCTAAACCAATAGATGGCACAAAAACAAGGAGCAGCACTTTCCAAAACATCCGCTTTTCAAGATGCACAATGCACAATTCTGATCTTTGACGCAATCACGGGTAGCAGCGCAAAGTTGATTATGTGCTAATTTGCTAAATTTTTTGAATATATTTTGAGACAAAGGTTTTCTTAATTTTCAGTTTTGCTCAAGGTAATTAAAACAACAGTTTTTCAATAATGGAATAATATGTCAAAGTAAAAGGCGCCTCTTCTGTTGGGGCGAAAGGCACAATGATATACATGATAAATAGCTGGATGACCATTTGTTCACATGACATGATCAGATTCAGATATATTAGGCTGGGTGTCCACTAAAGATTTAAACGATTAATTGTTGATCGATTAATTGTCGATAATACATTTAATCAATGAAACTTATCGATCATTGATTAAGCAGGGTCATGCGCATGCGTGTTGCTCAACCGCGAAACACAGTAGGAAAAATGAAGGAGGCACGCTGGAGTTTGGGACCATTTTACAGCTAGAGTTACACCTTCATCATAGGGCTGGGCGATTTTTCCCCCTAAAAAAATCTGCGATTTTTTTTATAAAAAACTCGATTTACGATTCGATTCGATTTTTTTTCCCCGGCCCCCATTTAAAACAAAATAATTGCAAACTGTACATATATTTTAAAAATATATATTTATTATATTTAATTAAAGTGCATCAAAATAAAATTGCAAAGGCAAACCCTTTATCTAACTGAAAAGTCACTGTTCAACAAAGATTGTTAAACATCCAAATAATTTATACTGTATTTGGATTGAGCTAATAAACAACAAAAAATCCTGAGGTAACTCTTAGTTGAATTGAACATGTAAACAGTAACACCATTCGCCATAAAAAAATGTAATTGCATTTTAAACATTCTTTGCAAGGAAAATGAGCCTATCAACAACAGCAGGCTTGAGGCAAGCTCTGTTACAGGTGACAATACCACCACCCACACTAAAGACCCTCTCCGATGGGGCGCTAGTTGCTGGAATGGCCAGGTATTTTCTTGCCAGACGACTGAGTGATTGAAAAGCTTTGTTGAAGAGTTGTTTGCTTTGCAAACGGGGTGCTAGCGCTAACGCCACTCCAAACCAACTCCACACGACTTAAGGCGAAGAGCATTTTTTTGGAAGGAGCTGCTCTCTTTCGCCGGCTGTTTCTGCCATATTGTTTGTGTATGCATGCGCTGCCCTCGGGAGAGGGGAGGGGCAGAGGGCTGCGCCGCAGGGAGCGTGCTACGGAAACCCTGAAGGAAGATTTGGCGAATTCAAAATGTATGTATCGCGCTATACTGCAGAGGGGGAGAAAAAAAATCTAAAAAATCGATTTTTTGAAAATATGAATCGATTTGACCTACCAACTCGATTTTTAAATCAAATCGATTTTTTTCCCAGCCCTACTTCATCATGACTATAAGTTTGCATGCGCATCCGCAGCCTTTTGCTTTGTGCAAAAGCAAGTTGTAATATTGTGTTTATTTTGTGTAGGCTACACAATATATCTGATAAATATCTGATTTATCTCATATAGGATGCTTTTTTAAAAAATTTTATTACATAACATTATAAAGAGAGCATTATTGTAATACACAGGGATTTTTTTGGTTTAGTTGTCTGTTTCTTGTGTTGTTACAGGAAGAGTGCGTTCACAACATGAGTCACACATTCTGAATAGCACGTAACTTAGTTCAAATTCAGTTGCATTGGCGTCATTTTGTGCGGATGTAATTTGTAATATTATATTTATTTTGTATATATCTGATCAGTCTCATATAGGATGTGTTACTTTGAGCTAAATAACGTGCTAGCAAAGAGCCTCAGTGTACCGGTGTACGCGTGTCCACACATTCTGAATAACAGATCTGAGACGGCGTTGGTGACATGTTGTAGAGGTTATATTTGATTATTAAATAAGTAATTTAATTAAATGATCAATCACACGTAGACTCATTTTACAATCCTATAGCCCATTATTTTGATTAAAAACCCTTCTCATTCATTTGTTGGGCAACATCGTGTTTTGAGCAGCATTTGCACACTCTGTCATGCTGTTGATTATAAGCATAGACTGTAAAAAAATGTGGACGTAGTGTCCATGACGTCACCTATAGGATCCTGAAGAGCAGTTTTGAAGCTTAAAGTAGGGACGAGCTAGACGTTGCGGATAACAGAAAATGGACAAAGAGGCGGGACGTGGGTGGAGCTGAGGTGACGTGATGACTAACAGACAGCAGACAAACGACTATCCACCTGTCAGTCAAAGTGGCCACGCCCTTACTTTTGCAGAAATTTAAGGCTTTATATAATGTAAATGAATGAGTTATATAAAAAAAATTCACCCCCTCACAGTTGTCATGAAGGGCAAAATTAGATAGACCAAAACCACAATTTCTACCAGGCTGTAAACGTGTTTTTCTGCTCTAAAGTTGGGCATTTTAAAATGGAGCTCAATGAGATTCTGCTCCCGTCTAGAGTCTGTCTCTAGTGGCCAGTCGATGAATTACAGTTTA